>NC_092734.1:31518770-31727412 GCF_047496885.1 Scyliorhinus torazame
AGTTTTAAAACATTTTTTTTCCCCAATTAAGGGTCAATTTAGCGTGGCCAATCCACCTAACCTGCACATCTTTGGGTTGTGGGTGTGAAACCCACGCAGACACACAGGGAGAATGTGCAAAACCTACACGGACAGTGACCCAGGGCCGGGATTTGATCTCGGGACCTCCCTGGAAAATGGAAAACCATTCAAATCTGGAGGATATCACAGCAAAGAATTCTCCTACCCTCATTCAGTGTCTGCAATCAAAAACTCCAGGACCAAGCAGGCCACTTGATCGGCACCCCACCCACCACCTTTAACATTCACTCCCTTCCCCACCGACGCATGGAAATTTGAATTCAATAAAAAATCTGGAATTAAGAACATAAGAACTAGGAACAGGAGTAGGCCATCTGGCCCCTCAAGCCTGCTCCGCCATTTAATGAGATCATGGCTGATCTTTGTGGACTCAGCTCCACTCTCCGGCCCGTACACCATATCCCCGAATCCCTTTATTCTTTAGAAAGGTATCTATCTTTTTCGTAAAAACGTTTAAAGAAGGAGCCTCAACTGCTTCATTGGGCAAGGAATTCCAGAGATTCACAACCCTTTGGGTGAAGAAGTTCCTCCTAAACTCGGTCCTAAATCTACTTCCCCTTATTTTGAGGCTATGCCCCCTAGTTCTGCTTTCCCCGACCAGTGGAAACAACCTGCCCGCATCTATCCTATCTATTCCCTTCATAATTTTATATGTTTCAATAAGATCCCCCCGCATCCTTCTAAACTCCAATGAGTACAGTCCCAGTCTATTCAACCTCTTGTCATAATCCAATCCCCTCAACTCTGGGATCAACCTAGTGAATCTCCTCTGCACTCCCTCCAGTGCCAATATGTCCTTTCTCAGGTAAGGAGACCAAAACGGAACACAATACTCCAGATGTGGCCTCACCAACACCTTATACAATTGCAGCATAACCTCCCTAGTCTTGAACTCCATCCCTCTAGCAATGAAAGACAAAACTCGATTAGCCTTCTTAATCACCTGTTGCACCTGCACACCAACATTTTGCGACTCGTGCACCAGCACACCCAGGTCCCTCTGCACAGCAGCATGTTTTAACATCTTACCGTTTAAATAATAATCCATTCTGCTGTTATTCCTCCCAAAATGGATAGCCTCACACTTGGCAACATTGAATTCCATCTGCCAGACCCTAGCCCATTCACCTAACCTATCCAAATCCTTCTGCAGACTTCCGGTATCCTCTGCACTTTTTGCTTTACCACTCATCTTGGTGTCGTCTGCAAACTTTGACACATTGCACTTGGTCCCCAACTCCAAATCGTCTATGTAAATTGTGAACAACTGCGGGCCCAAGGGATCCTTGAGGGACCCCACTAGGTACAGGTTGCCAACCAGAGAAACACCCATTTATCCCCACTCTCTGCTTTCTGTTAGTTAACCAATCCTCTACCCATGCTACCACTTTACCCTCAATGCCATGCATCTTTAGTTTATGCAGCAACCTTTTGCGTGGCACCTTGTCAAAAGCTTTCTGGAAATCCAGATATACCACATCCATTGGCTCCCCGTTATCTACTGCACTGGTAACGTCCTCAAAAAATTCTACCAAATTAGTCAGACACGACCTACCCTTTATGAACCCATGCTGCGTCTGCCCAATGGGACAATTTCCCTCCAGGTGCCCCGCTATTTCCTCCTTAATGATAGATTCCAGCATTTTCCCTACAACCGAAGTTAAGCTTACCGACCTATAATTACCCGCTTTCTGCCGACCTCCTTTTTTAAACAGTGGTGTCACGTTTGCTACTTTCCAATCCTCTGGGACCACCCCAGAGTCTAGTGAATTTTGATAAATTATCACTAGTGCATTTACAATTTCCCTAGCCATCTCTTTTAACACTCTGGGATGCATCCCATTAGGGCCAGGAGACATGTCTACCTTTAGCCCCATTAGCTTGCCCAATTTGCCTCCTTAGTGATTACAATCATCTCAAGGTCCTCACCCATCATATCTTTATTTCCATCAGTCGCTGGCATGTTATTTGTGTCTTCCACTGTGAAGACTGACCCAAAAAATCTGTTCAGCTCCTCAGCCATTTCCCCATCTCCTATTATTAAATCTCCCTTCTCATCTTCCAAAGGACCAATATTTACCTTAGCCACTCTTTTTTGTCTTATATATTTGTAGAAGCTTTTACTGTCTGCTTTTATGTTCTGAGCCAGTTTACTTTCATAATCTACCTTACTCTTCTTTATAGCTTTTTTAGTAGCTTTCTGTTGTCCCCTAAAGACTTCCCAGTCCTCTAGTCTCCCACTAATTTTTGCCACTTTGTATGTTTTTTCCTTCAATTTGATACTCTCCCTCACCTCCTTAGATATCCACGGTCGATTTTTCCCCTTTCTACCGTCTTTCTTTTTTGTCGGTATGAACCTTTTCTGAACACTGTGAAAGATCGCTCGGAAGGTTCTCCACTGTTCCTCAACTGCTTCACCATGAAGTCTTTGCTCCCAGTCTACCTTAGCTAGTTCTTATCTCATCCCATTGTAATCGCCTTTGTTTAAGCACAAAGCACTAGTGTTTGATTTTACCTTGTCATCCTCCAACTGTATTTTAAATTCCACCATATTGTGGTCGCTCCTTCCAAGAGGATCCCGAACTATGAGATCATTAATCAATCCTGCCTCATTATACAGGACCAGATCCAGGACCGCTTGTTCCCTTGTAGGTTCCATTACATACTGTTCCAGGAAATTATCCCGGACACATTCTATAAACTCCTCCTCAAGGCTGCCTTTACCAACTTGGTTAAACCAATCGACATGCAGATTAAAATCTCCCATGATAACCGCTGTACCATTTCTACATGCATCCGTTATTTCTTTGCTTATTGCCTGCCCTACCATCCTGTTACTATTTGGTGGCCTATAGACTACTCCTATCAGTGACCTTTTCGCCTTACTATTCCTGATTTCCACCCAAATTGATTCAACCTTGTCCTCCATAGCACCAATATCATCCCTTACTATTGCCCGGATGCCATCCTTAAACAACAAAGCTACACCACCGCCCTTACCGTCCATTCTATCCTTTCGTATAGTTTGATATCCTTGGATATTTAACTCCCAGTCATGACCATCTTTTAACCATGTTTCAGTAATGGCCACTAAATCATAGTCATTCACGATGATTTGCACCATCAACTCATTCACCTTATCCGTATACTACGAGCATTCAGGTAAAGTACACTTATGCTGTTTTTTATGTCTTGGTTATGAATCCTAACACCTTGATCAGTAACTTTTTGCAAATTATTTTTCCTCTTGCTCTTTCTCCTAATTTTCCTTGTCTTTGAACCCATATCTCTACATAATAACCTGTCACGTAACCTGCTGCCTTGCTCTCCATTAACCATTACACTGTCCATAGCTTTACACTTCCCTTCCCCCCAACTTGCTAGTTTAAAGTCCTTGTGACCAACCTATTTATCCTATTCGCTAGAACACTGGTCCCAGAATGGTTCAGGTGAAGACCGTCCCAACGGTACAGGTCCCTCCTGCCCCAGTACTGATGCCAATGCCCCATGAAAATGGAATCCCTCTTTCCTGCACTACTCCTTTAGCCACGTGTTAACTTCCCTAATTTTCTCAACCCTGTGCCAATTGGCACGTGGCTCGGGTAGTAATCCAGAGATTATAACCCTAGAGGATCTGTTCTTTAATTTAGTCCCTAGTGTTTGATAATCCCCAAACAGGTCCTCTTTCCTAGTCTTACCTATGTTGTTAGTCCCAACGTGGACCACAACAACTGGATCCTCCCCCTCCCTCTCCAAAATCCTTTCAAGCCGATCAGAGATGTCCCTCACCCTGGCACCGGGCAGGCAACATACCATGCGGGACTCACGATCTGGCTTACAAAGGATGCCATCAATCCCCCTAATTATAGAATCCCCTACAACTACCACTTGTCTTTTTGCTCCCCCCTCTTGAATGGCTTCCTGTACCACGGTGCAGTGGTCAGTCAACGCATCCTCCCTACAGTCCTCTTCCTCATCCACACAGGGAGCAAGTACCTCATACCTGTTGGACAAGGTCAAGGGCTGAGGCTCCTCCACTCCTAAACTCAGGATCCCCCTACCTGCCTCCCTTGCAGTCAAACCACTCTGTCCCTGACCACTGTCCGAATTAACAGTACCTATTCTACCGGGTGTGACTGCCTCCTGAAACAAAGCGTCCAGGTAATTTTCCCCCTCCCTGATGTGCCGCAGTGTGTGCAGCTCTGTCTCCAGCTCATCAATTCTGAGCCGAAGTTCCTCGAGCAGCCAACACTTGCTGCAGATGTGGTCACTGACGGTCTCAATGGGATCCACCAGTTCCATCATCATACAGCAACAGCACATCACCTTATTCAACTAGTTAATTAATTTAAATAATTTTTTTTTTTTAATAGAACCTCAAGGATAAACCCGAACACCAACAAAAACACAGCCCTCTCTCGCCACTCACCCGAACTCAGTCACTCACCTAAACTCAGATGCACTCTGTTCCAATCAGCACTCAGTCACTCACCTAAACTCAGATGCACTCTGTTCCAATCAGCACTCGTGTCTAAAGGCACTCCTGCCACACCTTTTGTACCCTGCCTGATTTCCAATGAGCCAATAGGCCCGCTCCAGGAACTGAAGTCTCCAACTGCCACTCGACCTGTAAACCAAGCACTTTTAAATATGCACTCACCTCTCCCAACAACCCTGCAGTCTGTGGCCCGCTCCAGGAACTGAAGTCTCCAAATTAAAATCTAATGATGACCATGAAATCATTGTCGATTGTCGTAAAAACCCATCTGGTTCACTAAAGTCCTTCAGGGGAGGAAATCTGCCATCCTTCCCCGGTCTGGCCTACATGTGACTCCAGATCCACACTGCAATGTGGTTGACTCTTAACTGTCCCCTCAAGGGGCAATTAGGGATGGGCAATAAATGCGGGCACAGCCTGCGACGCCCACGTCCCATGAACAAATACAAAAAAAGAGCGGTCAGCCATGTGATTGGAAGATAGTTGAAGTCTCTACCATCACCATCCATAGTGCCATATTGCGACACGCATGTTGTTGCAGCAACTCAGTGTGAACCACAGTAAACACCATGTTCAACAATAGCAATTAGCCAGTCAACAGGTACAAATCGTCAACTGAAACTAAACGACACTTGACTCGAGTCAAAAGATCACAGGTTCAAGCTCCAATTGGGGGTTTGCACACATGGCTCAAGCTGACACCCGTGCAGTATTGATGGAGTGCTGCACTGTCACAGGTGACGTCCTTCACGAGACGCTAAACCCAGGCCCTGTCCTCCCTGTTAGATCGCTGTCCCAAAAAAATGCCCATGGCACTTTTCGAAGAGCAGAGGAGTTATCCTTACCCCCCGACGTCTTCACTCACATGACTTGAAAAACATCATCTGGTCATTCTCATTGATGCTTGTGGGACCCTGCTGCGTGTGAATTGGCTGCTCTGTGTCCCCCTAATTTGCAACCGTAACTACACTTCAGAAGGACATTGCCCAAGGTTGTGAAAGGTGCTAGATAAATGAAGGTTTGTTCCTTTATCACCCACCTGAGGTCAGCGTCGGGGACGTGCAAGTGAACAAACTGGAACAGAGAGTCTTGAATAATTTTCTCCAACGCCATGGTACTGACAAAGGTAACAAGGTCCCACCTGCAGAAAGAAGGCCTGTCAATGGTTTCACACTGAAAATGATATGGTTAAAACCACAGGAGCCCCCATTTTAATGCAAATCGCCATCGCTAAAGTGATGTTCTTCTTGTCACTCTCTTTTAAATTCATTTACGGGATGTGGGTGTTGCTGGTTAGGCCCAGCATTTATTGCCCATCCCTAGTTGCCCTTCAGAAAGTGGCGGTGAGCTGCCTTCATGAACTGCTGCAGTCCCTGAAGTGTAGGCAGGATTCCAGGATTTTGACCCAGCGACAGTGAAGGAGCGGCGACATATAAAAGTCAGGATGATGAGTGACTTGGAGGAGAACCTCCAGGTGGTGGGGTTCCCAGGTATATGCTGCCCTTGTTCGAGATGGTAATGATCGTGGGTCTGCAAGGTGCTGCCTAAGGAACCTTTGTGAGTTACTACAGTGCATCTTGTAAATGGTGCACATGGCTGCTGCTGTTCGTCAGTCGAGGGATTGAGTGTTTGTGGAAGGGGAGCAATCAAGCTTTGTCCTGGATGGTGTTGAGCTTCTCGAGTGTTGTTGGAGCTGCACTCACCCAGGCAAGTGGAGAGTATTTTATCACACTCCTGACTTGTGGGTCTGTCAGCGGTGACTGGTTGGCACCCTGGAGTAAGATTACCCAGGACGAGAAATAGATTCCAATGCCACGTTGGGGTGAAGGAGCTGGGTCTGTGGGAAAGAGAGAGATTTTGAGGTGCGTCTTAATGGATGAAACAGAGGTTGAGCGGTTTAGACCCCTTCCCTAAACCGTTCAACCTCTCTTTAAACCATTAAGACGCACCCCAAAATCTCTCTCTCTCTGACCTAATATCTCCCATGTGGCTCAGTGCCCTACTCTGATGTTCTTGTGAAAGGCCTCAGGATGTTGTATGTTAAAGGAGGACTAAATAAATACAAGTTGTTGTTGTGCAATTACCCCAAGGTGGGGGCAATATATGTTGATAAGGCTGCCAACTGTGAATAAATATATTCCTGGAGGTTTTGTCACATGATTTGCCCCCTTGCTCTTGCCATTACTTGGCCAACATCTCCATGCCTTCCTAAGCCAATGGGAAGCAAAAACACTCATTAATCAATGGGATGATGTTTCACTATTAGCCAATCAGCCTTTTCTTCGTCACTTCCAACATTTTTATGTCTGGTAAAGAGAACCGTTGAAATAAAATTACAAAAAAATATACTTTTTAAATGTCCCGATGGTTTCTCTCCAGGGTAGTTAACAGAATTGGAGAATCACAGAATCCCTACAGTGCAGAAGGAGGCCATTCAGCCCATAGAGTCTGCACCAGCCCATGGGAAGAGCACCCCAGCCCTATCCCCACAACCCCACCCAACCTTTGGACAGTAAAGAGGCAATTTATCACAACCAATCCACCTAACCTTTTGGCTACTAAGGGGCAATTTTAGCACAGCCAATCCACCTAACCCGCACATCTTTGGACTACGGGAAGAAATCGGAGCACCCGGAGGAAACCCACAAAGACACGGGGAGAACATGTAAACTCCACACAGTCCACCCAAGTCTGGGATTGAACCCAGGTCCCTGGTGCTGTGAGGCAGCAGTGCTAACCACTGTGCCACCGTGTCGCCCTAATATTCCAGATTTATGGAATACAAATTCAACCAGATGCCCACATCTCCAAAGCATATGTCTTGTCCAGATGACTGATCCAGTGACATTACCATCCCCCCCCCCCCAGATAATCAATCCTACTCCAGTTAATCAATGAGTAGTTCCTACTCTGTTTCAGATTTATTACTTCGGTTGATTTCTTACAGGGGAATATGAGCGGGCAGCAGAGTACTCACATCTGATTGGTCTCCGGTAACCACTTGCTGGATAATACATTAAGTCACCTGGTCCACCAATCAGATTGCTGGCAGCAGACTGACACAGGCTCAATTTACTTCTTATAAAAAATAACTGCAATGCGCAAACAATCGCAGGTCACTGGAATTAGGTCCATTTTTCATTAAGTATGTTCAAGGCGGAGATAGATTTTTAATCTGAGGATATCAAGGGTTATGGGGATACGGCGGGAAAGTGGAGTTGAGGATTATCACATCAGATCAGTCACGATCTCATTGAATGGCAGAGCAGACTCGATGGGCCGAATGGCCTACTTCTGCCGCTACATCTGATGGTGTCAGGCTGGAAAAGAGCCAGGGTTCATTCAGCTAGCACCTGTGTCTCAGAAATAACAATGGGACAGCTCTCAATCCCACACGTTTGTCCCCTCCCCCTTCTCCCCGCTGTTGAGGCCTTGTCCACTTGTAAATTATGTGGCCATTTTTAAACATAAGGATGCCTTCCTCATCTACAGGCTTTAAAGATTTCAATTCCTCCTTCAATTTCTTCAGTCAGAGGTGGCTTAGTTGGTAACATTTTTGCTTCTGAATCACAAAGTTCTGCGTTTTGAGTCCCGTGGCTGGGCTTCAGTACAAAAATCAAGGTTAACCCTCCCCGGAGGTGCTGTCATCGTACTGTTATGGGTCAGGGCTTAGAAACTCCAAAGTGTATTATGAAGTTCACCTGACCTGTAACTTTTATGATGTGGAGATGCCGGCGTTGAACTGGGGCAAGCACAGGAAGTCGTCTCACAACACCAGGTTAAAGTCCAACAGGTTTGTTTCGATGTCACTAGCTTTCGGAGCACTGCTCCTTCCTCAGGTGAATGAAGAGGTCTGTTCCAGAAACACATATATAGACAAATTCAAAGATGCCAAACAATGCTTGGAATGCGACCATTAGCAGGTGATTCAATCTTTACAGATCCAGAGATGGGGTAACCCCAGGTTAAAGGGGTGCGAATTGTGTCAAGCCAGGACAGTTGGTAGGATTTCGCAGGCCAGATGGTGGGGGATGAATGTAATGCGACATGAATCCCAGGTCCCGGTTGAGGCGGCATTCATGTGTGCGGAACTTGGCTATAAGTTTCTGCTCGGCGATTCTGCGTTGTCGCGCGTCCTGAAGGCTGCCTTGGAGAACGCTTACCCGGAGATCAGAGGCTGAATGCCCTCGACTGCTGAAGTGTTCCCCGACTGGAAGGGAACATTCCTGCCTGGTGATTGTCGCGCAATGTCCGTTCATTCGTTGTCGCAGCGTCTGCATGGTCTCGCCAATGTACCACGCTTCGGGACATCCTTTCCTGCAGCGTATGAGGTAGACAACGTTGGCCGAGTCGCACGAGTATGTACCGCAGACCTGGTGGGTGGTGTTCTCACGTGTAATAGTGGTATCCATGTCGATGATCTGGCACATCTTGCAGAAATTGCCATGACAGGGTTGTGTGGTGTCGTGGTCACTGTTCTGAAGACTGGGTAGTTTGCTGCAAACAATGGTTTGTTTGAGGTTGCGCGGTTGTTTGAAGGCAAGTAGTGGGGGTGTGGGGATGACCTTGGCAAGATGTTCATCTTCATCGATGACGTGTTGAAGGCTGCGAAGAAGATGTCGTAGTTTCTCCGCTCCGGGAAAGTACTGGATGACGAAGGGTACTCTGTCGGTTGTGTCCCGTGTTTGTCTTCTGAGGAGGTCGGTGCGGTTTTTTGCTGTGGCGCGTTGGAACTGTCGATCGATGAGTCGAGCGCCATATCCCGTTCGTACGAGGGCACCTTTCAGCGTCTGTAGATGTCTGTTACGCTCCTCCTCGTCTGAGCAGATCCTGTGTATACGGAGAGCTTGTCCATAGGGGATGGCTTCTTTAATGTGTTTAGGGTGGAAGCTGGAGAAGTGGAGCATCGTGAGGTTATCCGTGGGTTTGCGGTAAAGCGAAGTGCTGAGGTGACCGTCCTTGATGGAGACGAGTGTGTCCAAGAATGCAACTGATTTTGGAGAGTAGTCCATGGTGAGTCTGATGGTTGGATGGAACTTATTAACGTCATTGTGTAGTCGTTTCAGTGATTCTTCGCCGTGGGTCCAAAGGAAAAAAATGTCATCAATGTATCTGGTGTATAACGTCGGTTGAAGGTCCTGTGCGGTGAGTAGGTCCTGTTCAAACTTGTGCATGAAGATGTTGGCGTATTGGGGTGCGAATTTGGTCCCCATGGCTGTTCCGTGCGTCTGGATGAAGAACTTGTTGTCGAAGGTGAAGACGTTGTGATCCAGAATGAAGCGGATGAGTTGCAGAATTGCGTCTGGAGATTGGCAGTTGTCGGTGTTGAGTACTGAGGTTGCCTCAGTTCCCTTCCAGTCGGGGAACACTTCAGCAGTCAAGGGCATTCAGCCTCTGATCTCCGGGTAAGCGTTCTCCAAGGCGGCCTTCAGGACGCGCAAAGCAGAATCGCCGAGCAGAAACTTATAGCCAAGTTCCGCACACATGAGTGCGGCTTCAACCGGGACCTGGGATTCATGTCGCATTACATTCATCCCCCACCATCTGGCCTGCGAAATCCTACCAACTGTCCTGGCTTGACACAATTCACACCTCTTTAACCTGGGGTTACCCCATCTCTGGATCTGTAAAGATTGAATCACCTGCTAATGGTCGCATTCCAAGCATTGTCTGGCATCTTTGAATTTGTCTATATATGTGTTTCTGGAACATACCTCTTCATTCACCTGAGGAAGGAGCAGCGCTCCGAAAGCTAGTGACATCGAAACAAACCTGTTGGACTTTAACCTGGTGTTGTAAGACTTCGTACTATAACTTTTTATGTTGAACTTAGCTAGGATGAGCACAAAAGCTTTCACTACAGTGTGTTTCATCAGAGTTCCTTGACATTTTAATCAAAACAAGGTTTATCCTAAGAATGTAGTTATATAAACAGCAAGAATTATCAATTCTAAACATAACGACACCACACATCTACAGTAATCTATGTACATAACACTTAATGAATTCCCCCTTAGCTGTTCCAATTCAATAACAAAATCCAATTAAACCAAAACCCCTTTTCAAGTGCGTGGCCCGGCACACTGTACTCTAAAAACAGTGAAAACACTTTCTCCTTCTGCAGTCCAAAGCAGTTGAACTGAAACCCCCCTCACCTCACAGCCCAATGTGCTACAGGTCACACGATAAGAGACTAAACCTTTCTCAAAGGGACACTCACATGACAGTACCAAGATGTTTTGTAGAAGGTCCCCTGGCTAAGGGGGCCGTTCTCCCAATACTTATCCCTCAATCTACATCACACAAAATAAAACAGATTATCTGGTCATTATCACACTGACGTTGTGGTGTCTTTGTTGTGTTTATATTGGCTCCCGTGGGTTGCTACATTACAACAGTGGCTACACTTCATTCGCTGCCAAGTGCTACATGAATGCAACATATGCACGTTGTTACAGAGGATTCTCCAGCTTTTCCATGCAATGAGACGCAGAACGACGATCCTGCATAGTTTAGTAACGATCGGTTTAGCTTCCAATTTCTCTATGATGAATAACATAACCAGCCGTCGAAGTTCATATAGGAGCAATGAGCATACATTAGAGGAACCACCCCAGTCGTGTATTAAACACTGCCACTTAATGACAGATGTGCCCAGCCCCGCTAAATTATCAATTGTGTTTGCACATCCATCATTGCAGTCTTAAGGTCTACCTTATTCATTTCATAAAATCATACAGCCAGGAGGTCACTGAACCCCTTGCATCTGTTGCATTTCTTGTTCTTTCAGCAATTATTTAAATTTGTATCCTCTGGTCACCAACCCTACTGCTAGATGACAGTGTTGCGGATCTCCAGGAGTGTCCGTGGAGGAGTGTGCATCAGGCTGGTGAGGCACTGGTATTCCACAAGCTTTCTCCCCTACAGGGCATTGGCTGCCATTCTTCTGTCACGTCTATCATCACCCTTTGGTGGTTCGCTCATGGCGAACCCTTTGGTGTGGAAGCTGATTCTGAATTCGCATCACCAAAGGACACGCCCAAAAATCTTAGTTCTCTCTCTTTCTCTCCACCAGCTTGGGAGCCAGACAGTTGCAAGTTCGAGTGCCACACCAGAGGCCTGAACTGAAACATTCAAACTGACACTCCAGTGCAGCACAGAGGGAGTGTAGCATTGTAAGAGGGGAGAGACTAAATTGAGTCCCATTCTGCCTTCTAGGGTGTGTGTAAAAGATCCAATGGCTCTATTTCAAAGAGCAGCGAAGCTCTAACCAGCATCTGGGCAAATATTTGCCCCACTACCATCACAAGAGCTGTCGCAAACCCATTGCTGTTTGTGGGATCTTCCTATGTACCATCTAGTGGCCTCAATACAGCACTGACTGCACCACCATTGACTGTGAAGTGCTTGGGGACCTCCCCAGGATGGGAAGGACGCTACTGAAATGCAAGTCTTTCTTCAAAAATGAGCCAGACGGGTGGGAGGGGGCAGAGATATTCCAGCGGCTTTACACTGTCGTCGGTATCGAGCTCGCTGTCGGTCAGTGAAACCACCCTCCCATTCAGAGAGGAAGCGCCAGTCCCAGAGCCCGAGGCAGCGCCAGTCCCAGAGCCCGAGGCAGCGCCAGTCCCAGAGCCCGAGGCAGCGCCAGTCCCAGAGCCCGAGGCAGCGCCAGTCCCAGAGCCCGTGGCCGAGCCAGTCCCAGAGCCCGAGGCAGCGCCAGTCCCAGAGCCCGAGGCAGCGCCAGTCCCAGAGCCCGAGGCAGCGCCAGTCCCAGAGCCCGAGGCAGCGCCAGTCCCAGAGCCCGAGGCAGAGCCAGTCCCAGAGCCCGAGGCAGCGCCAGTCCCAGAGCCCGAGGCAGAGGCAGTCCCAGAGCCCGAGGCAGCGCCAGACCCAGAGCCCGAGGCAGCTCCAGTCCCAGAGCCCGAGGCAGAGGCAGTCCCAGAGCCCGAGGCAGCGCCAGACCCAGAGCCCGAGGCAGCGCCAGTCCCAGAGCCCGAGGCAGCGCCAGTCCCAGAGCCCGAGGCAGCGCCAGTCCCAGAGCCCGAGGCAGCGCCAGACCCAGAGCCCGAGGCAGCGC
This sequence comes from Scyliorhinus torazame, assembly GCF_047496885.1. NCBI lineage: Eukaryota > Metazoa > Chordata > Chondrichthyes > Carcharhiniformes > Scyliorhinidae > Scyliorhinus > Scyliorhinus torazame. The sequence goes on from NC_092734.1 coordinate 31,531,430, forward strand.
CAGTCCCAGAGCCCGAGGCAGCGCCAGTCCCAGAGCCCGAGGCAGCGCCAGACCCAGAGCCCGAGGCAGCGCCAGTCCCAGAGCCCGAGGCAGCGCCAGTCCCAGAGCCCGAGGCAGCGCCAGTCCCAGAGCCCGAGGCAGAGGCAGTCCCAGAGCCCGAGGCAGCGCCAGTCCCAGAGCCCGAGGCAGAGGCAGTCCCAGAGCCCGAGGCAGCGCCAGTCCCAGAGCCCGAGGCAGCGCCAGTCTCAGAGCCCGAGGCAGCGCCAGTCCCAGAGCCCGAGGCAGCGCCAGTCTCAGAGCCCGAGGCAGCGCCAGTCCCAGAGCCCGAGGCAGCGCCAGTCCCAGAGCCCGAGGCAGCGCCAGTCCCAGAGCCCGAGGCAGCGCCAGTCTCAGAGCCCGAGGCAGCGCCAGTCCCAGAGCCCGAGGCAGCGCCAGTCTCAGAGCCCGAGGCAGCGCCAGTCCCAGAGCCCGAGGCAGCGCCAGTCCCAGAGCCCAAGGCAGCGCCAGTCTCAGAGCCCGAGGCAGCGCCAGTCTCAGAGCCCGAGGCAGCGCCAGTCTCAGAGCCCGAGGCAGCGCCAGTCCCAGAGCCCGAGGCAGCGCCAGTCTCAGAGCCCGAGGCAGCGCCAGTCCCAGAGCCCGAGGCAGTCCCAGAGCCCGAGGCAGCGCCAGTCCCAGAGCCCGAGGCAGAGGTAGAGCCAGAGGCAGAACCCATGCCAGAGGAAGAGCCAGTGCCAGAGGCAGGACCAGTGCCAGAACCAGAGCCAATGCCAGTGCCAGAGGAAGAATCAGTGCCAGAGGAAGAACCAGTGCCAGAGGCAGTCCCAGAGGTCTCATATTGCCATTACTTACTTAAACCGAACAGGACACCGCTGCCGCCGCCTGATCTTCAACCGGTCCCGGGCTGTGCGCATGGGCACTGACATGACCCCGCCCACCGAGCACTGAACCCGCCCACCGAGCACTGAACCCGCCCATCGCGCATTGGCCCCGCCCAGTGAGCACTGACACCCGCCCACGGCGCATTGGTCCCGCCCAGTGAACAATGGCCCCGCCCACCGCGCACTGGCCCCGCCCACACGCACTGGCCCCGCCCTGTGAGCACGGACCACGCCCACCGCGCATTGGCCTCGCCCGGCGAGCACTGACCCCGTGCACCGCACACTGACCTCGGGCCCACCGCACACTGACCCCGCCCACTGGCCAAGCCCACAGCACTCGCCCCGCCCATCGCGCACTGACCTCGCCCACTGAGCACTGGCCCCCGCCTACTGAGCACTGTCCCTGCCCCCCGCGCGCTGGCCCCGCCCACCACGCGCTGGCACCGCCCACAGCACTCGCCCCGCCCATCGCCGACTGAGCACGGTCCCTGCCCACCGCGCGCTGACCCCGCCCACCACGCGCTGGCACCGCCCACAGCACTCGCCCCGCCCATCGCCTACTGAGCACGGTCCCTGCCCACCGCGCGCTGGCCCCGCCCACAGCCCTCGCCCCGCCCATCGCCTACTGAGCACTGGCCCCGCCATTAGAGGCGTTGCCAGGCAGTGGTAATCCCTGACTGAGGAACTCTCTCAGCAATGCTGAGCAGTGCAGAGAGGATGGGGGTTTCAGATGTTAACCTCCTAGTTGTGACCTGTGGCTCCAGATTTTCCAGTCCCGCCAAAGGCCGTCTCCCGGCCAGCCACACAATTTATTTTTAATCATTTTCCAATTAAGGGGCGATTTAGCGTGGCCAATCCACCTACCCGGCACACCTTTGGGTTGCGGGGGCGAAACCCACGCAGACACGGGGAGAATGTGCAAACTCCACACGGTCAGTGACCCAGAGCCGGGATCGAACCTGGGACCTCGGCGCCGTGAGGCAGCAGGGCTAACCCACTGCGCCCCCGTGCCGCCCTTGTGAGAACCTCCAATGACCGTTGACTGGAAGATCCTTCCCGCGGGGGAGGTTGGAAAATTCCGGCCTTAAACTCCATAATCTAGCCTGATCCTCAGTCCAGTGCTGAAGCAATCCTTCCCCTCTCAAAGATGGGCATTAAAAAGTCCTGTGCCACTATTTTGAAGAGGAGCAGGGGAGTTATCCTCGGTCTCCTGTCCAATATTTTTCTCTCGATCAACATTGCCGCTAACTGGCCCTTTCCCCGTTACTGTTTGAGGAAGCTTGCTGCGTGGAGTGTGGCTGCTGGGCCTCCTACATTACAATGTTGACCACACTTCCAAAATGCTTAATAGGTTCTGAATCGCTTTGCGATCAAAGAGACCCAGGCTCAGGCCGACCATCTCGGGCCCAGGCTGAAGTAAAGCGGCATGAGGAAAACATTTTCCTGTGGTGAGTGGCACTTCCTGAGAGCGTAATGGAGGCAGGTTCGATCACTGTGTTCGAAAGGGAATTAGACTGTTATCTAAAATGGAAGAATTGCAGGGTTGCGGGGAGAAAGCAGGAGAAAGGCATTGTGTGGATTGTTCATTAAAGAGAGCTAGCACAGACAAGATGGACCGAATGGCCTCCTCCAGTGCTATCACCATTCTGTTTCTGTGGGATGTCCTGAAATTATGAAAGGTGGCCACTTAGGACATCAGAGATACCAGTGCCGGTGGAATTTTAAGTCTTTGGAGAGTGGCAAATGCGAAGTTTTAGATATCTCCCACTCAAAAGCTTTGTGCTGCTTTGTGTTCATGGGTTTAGGCATTTTGCTTCCAACAGAAATAATACTGAATGGTATTTCTTAATTCTTTCTTGTTACATTGGCAGCATGTCCCCTGGCGCAAAGACTGAAGGTATAGCTGTTGAGAAAGGATGTCAGTGGGTTGTTGCTCTCTCAGTCACCAGAGGGCACTAAAATTATTCAATTTTTCAGTGAAGCGATTCAGGATGAATAAAAGGGCTCAGTAGCTTGAAAGCTGGACTTTACATTTCGGACCATTTAAGGATTGGGAATTGTTGTGAGGTTCTGCTTCCAGCAGAAAGTGTCTCTTGACAGCTGCGCAGAATTGGACATGGGGATTCACAGCATTCCTGATTTTCAAGCCAACAAAATTGATCAATTGAAAATCCAGAGCACTGGGAATCTGGCAAACTGATCTCCTGACACGATTCTCCAACATGCACTCCCGTCGAGTGAGGCTCTCAGCTGGGCGTTGTCCAAGACACAGAGCTTTTCTTTATTCAGGGAGTTTATTGACTCCAAAGGAGAAAATGCTGGAAAATCTCAGCAGGTCTGGCAGCATCTGTAAGGAGAGAAAAGAGCTAACGTTTCGAGTCCAGATGACCCTTTGTCAAAGCAGGTGCTTTGTCAAAGCGGGTGCTTTTGTCCCCTATCTCTCACGCTGCGTACTCCAGATCCCAACCACTTGCTGAGTAAGATTTTTTTTCACGTTGTCATTGCTTCTTTTGCCAGTCAACTATTGGTGTCCTCTGGCTCTCCATCATTCCATCAATGGGAATAGTTTCTCTACATCTCTTCTGTCCAGACCCCTCATGATTTTGAATACCTCTAGCAAACCTTCTCTCCACCTACTCTTCACAAAGGAGAAAAAAATGCAGATTCTCCAACTATCCAAGTAACAGCTCCCTCATCCCTGGAACCATTCTTATAAAAATTTTCAGACTTTTGGTCCATTTAATCAGATAGAGGTCTGTTACTCTGCACTCACTGCTTGATAAGACTATATCCCTTTAGTCCCTTATCAATAACATATTTTCCATCATGTGTAAGTGATGAATGTGAGAAATTGTTATATTTTATATTTGTTGCAGTAATGCTATTAAAGATGTGCACAGCCAGTATGTCTGCTAAAGCTGTGCTTATGAGGTCATAAAAGTGAGGTAATCCTTGATTTTTCAGAATGTTCTGCTGATAGATTTGAGAAACATTTACTTGCTTACAGATAGGTGGCTAATGGAATATTGTTTTGGTTTGGAGGTCCCTGGGTGTAGATAATTTATGAGAGGTATTGTATTTGGTCCTGGGTAACCAGGTCATGGGATATGTTGTGGGAGAAAGCAGAAGAATGCCTTATGCTTTTGGTGTAGAATGTGCAATTAAGAGGAAGAGCCAAGTCTGTATGTAGTTTCTTTGCAATAGGATTTTAGTTAGCCAAGAAGTGTTTTTCAGTTTGCTCCTGAAAGGTTCTCTTCCACAGACAAAAGCAAGTAAACCTGATTGTTAACTTTATTTATAAGGACTTCCGGTGACGGCGGGCGGGAGGCAGCCGCACATTGGAGGGCTCCCGTTCGGGAACGGCATTTTCGCGGAGTAACACCCGGTCCTAGGGCCAGCGACGGCAGTAAAAGTCGGGGGATAGCGCAAGGAGAAGAAGGATGTCGAAAATCACCAAAAAAACGGCCGGGGAAAAAGCGGCTGAAAGTCCGTTGGAGAGGGGAAAGGTCACCGTGGGGTCAACAAAGAAAATGGAGGCTGGAGCACCAGGGGAGGCCGCAGTGCTTACGGCTGAAGAACTAACTAAGGTGATGGCTGCGGAATTCCAAAAGCAGTTGGCGCAGATTGAGAAATGTATGGAGATGGTGAGGAAGGAGATGAGGGAGGTTTTGAATGTGCTGGTGGAGGAGGCGGTTTCCCCGGTGAAGACGGCGGTGGCGAGCGCAGTGGCGGACGTGCGAGAGCAAGGGGAGGCGCTGAAGGAAGTGGAGGAGACGGTATTGCAGCACGGTGATCAACTTGCCTCGATGGGGAAGGAGATGCGGAAGGTGATGGACACGAACAAGAATCTGAGAGGAAAAATGGAAGATCTGGAAAACAGATCCAGGCGATAGAATTTGAGGGTTGTGGGGCTGCCTGAAGGAGTTGAAGGACCGAAGCCGACTGAGTATTTTGCCGCGATGCTGGCAAAACTACTGGGGGAGGGGGAGGACCCCTCCCGATATGAACTGGATCGGGCTCATCGGTCGTGGAGGCCTGTACCGAAGGCGAGTGAGCCGCCAAGGGCAGTGACTGTGCTTCCGTAGGTACAGTGTGAAGGAGAAGGTCCTGAGCTGGGCCAAGCAGAAGCGGGTGGTGCAGTGGGCTGGAGCTGGTATACGTGTATACCAGGACTTTACGGTGGAGCTGGCGAGGAGCCGGGCTGCCTTCAACCGGGTTAAGAGGGCACTGTACATTGGCAAGGTGCAGTGCGGCATTGTATATCCAGCGAAGCTGAGGGTGACTTACAAGCTCAGGGACTTTTATTTTGGAATGGCAGAAGCAGCGGAGGAGTTTGCGAAGGCAGAAGGACTGTGGCAGAACTGACAAATTGAGGAATGGTCATGTGCCGATGTAACCTCACGACTGTATTTTCTTCTTTTTTTTTGTATCACTGCGCGCGGGTGTAGAGGCTAAAGGAGCCAATGTTGCATATATTTGGACAAGGGAGGGGAAGGGACTTTCACTCTAAAGGAGGGCTCTTTGGGGTGTAGGTGGATATGCGGGGTTTGTGTGCTAAAAGGGGATCTTTGGGCTTTCCTAGAGCCGGGCAAGGGGGAAAGGGACCCGGGCGGGGGACTCCACACTGGCCGGTTTAAGCCGGCCAGTGAACGGGAGTGAGGTGGGGGGGAGGGGCTGCGGCCATCGGAGCCTGACAGAACAGGGTCCGATGGGTCTAGCCAGGGTGGAAAGTTGGGGGGAGGGAACCGAGGTTGGGGGAGGGAACCGAGGTTGGGAGGAGGAGTTTTACAAGAGGCATTGGACGGGAGGAGCTGGAGACTTGGGGGGGGGGGGGCGGGTACAACTTTGGGGTATCATGTACGGTACTCTCTTAGGGGCTGGATGGCATTGGTTGGGGGGGGGGGGGGGTTGGGGGGGGTGGAGAGCCGTGTAGATTCAGGGTGACTACGGGTAATCCCTGATTCCTTTTTGTCATTTGTTTATGTAAACAGGCGGGTTGAGGTTTGGGGGTTGGTGGGTGGATGGGATCGTTGTTATTATGGGGATTGACATATCTTGTTGATTATTGTTTATTGTTGATGGGTGTGGTTCCGGGTGCGGCGATGACCAGCTAAGTCGCACGTTTCGGCAGCTCCCGGTGGAACGGACTTTTGGGCTCTTGATAGGAGCCCCAACGGCAATTTTAACGGCTAAAAACACCGTGCGGTAAGCCAGAAGGGTGTTCCCCCTGGACACGGATGGAAAAAGGAGAGGAAAGTGGCCGGATTTCAGCGGATCCTTTGGAACAACGGCAAGGAAGGCAAGCAGAAACCAAGATGGCGGCGGAAGGTGGCAGTTTAACATGGGGCCCTGAACAACAAGAGTTCTTGAAACGCTGCGTGGAGGAGATAAAAAAGGAAATGAAGAAAGAGTTGTTGGCCCCAATATTACAGGCGATTGAAGGGCTGAAAGAGGAACAGAAGACCCAGGAGCAGGAGCTTCGGGTCGTGAAGGCGAAAGCAGCAGAGAATGAGAACGATATACAGGGCCTGGTGGTGAAGTCGGAGATACAGGAGGCACACCAGAAACGATGTGTGGAGAGGATGGAGGCACTGGAAAACAACGCAAGGAGGAACAACTTGAGGATTCTTGGCCTTCCTGAAGGTGTGGAGGGGGCGGACGTCGGGGCATATGTGAGCACGATGCTGCACTCGTTAATGGGAGCGGAGGCCCCGACGGGTCCGTTGGAGGTGGAGGGAGCATACCGAGTTATGGTGCGAGGATCGAGAGCAGGAGAAACTCCCAGAGCCATAGTGGTGAGATTCCTCCGTTTTAAGGATAGAGAAATGGTCCTTAGATGGGCGAAGAAAACTCGGTGCAGTAAATGGGAGAACGCGGTGATCCGCGTTTATCAAGATTGGAGTGCGGAGGTGGCGAGAAGGAGGGCGAGCTTTAATCGGGCCAAAGCGGTACTTCACAAAAAGAAGATAAAATTTGGAATGCTGCAACCGGCAAGACTGTGGGTCACATATCAAGGGAGGCACCACTACTTTGAGACGGCGGATGAAGCGTGGACTTTTATTGTAGAAGAAAAATTGGAATGAGTGGATTATGAAAATGAACGTTTGGACAAAGTGGTGGGGCGAATGGGGGGGGGCGAAGAGGGGTTTTATGTTTTAATCCTGCGGTATGGTAACTTTTCTTTCTCCCACAGGTGGTGATGGGGGGAGGTGGGGAGGGAGAGGAGATGGGGCGTTGGCCATGGGAGGCGGGGCCGAGGGAGAGGCGCGGGCTTGGTTCCCGCGCTATGATAATTATGGCGGGAATAGAGAAGCAGGAAGGAGGGGGCGTCGCACGGTGCGAGCCGTGATCACGGGGGGAAGCCGAGGTCAGCCAGAGTTTGCTGACTTCTGGGAGCAACATGGGGGGAGTAATTACGCTAGCGGGGGGTCTAGCGGGGGGGGGGGGGAGGGGGGAATTACTGGGTTGCTGCTGCTGGGGAAAGGGGGGAGTGGGTACGGGAAAGGATGGGCGGGGGGGCACCGCCTGGGAGAGATACAGCTGCGTGGGAACTGGGTGAGAAGCTGGAAAAAGATGATGGCTAACCGGCAAGGGGGGGGGGGGGGTGGGTGGGAAGCCCCCCAACTCGGCTGATCACGTGGAACGTGAGGGGGCTTAACGGGCCGATAAAGAGGGCACGAGTACTCGCACACCTTAAGAAACTTAAAGCAGATGTGGTTATGTTACAGGAAACGCACCTGAAACTGATAGACCAGGTTAGGCTGCGCAAAGGATGGGTGGGGCAGGTGTTCCATTCGGGGCTGGATGCGAAAAACAGGGGGGTGGCTATATTAGTGGGGAAGCGGGTAATGTTCGAGGCAAAGACTATAGTGGTGGATAACGGGGGCAGATACGTGATGGTGAGTGGCAAATTACAGGGAGAGATGGTGGTTCTGGTAAACGTGTATGCCCCGAACTGGGACGATGCCAACTTTATGAGGCGAATGCTAGGACGCATCCCGGACCTAGAGACTGGAAAGCTGATAATGGGGGGAGACTTTAACACGGTGTTGGAACCAAGGCTGGATAGGTCGAAGTCCAGGACTGGTAGGAGGCCGGCAGCAGCCAAGGTGCTTAAGGATTTTATGGAGCAGATGGGAGGGGTGGACCCGTGGAGATTCAGTAGACCTAGGAGTAAGGAGTTCTCGTTTTTCTCCTATGTCCATAAAGTCTATTCACGCATAGACTTTTTTGTGTTGGGTAGGGCATTGATCCCGAGGGTGAGGGGAACGGAATATACGGCTATAGCCATTTCGGATCATGCCCCACACTGGGTAGACTTGGAGATAGGGGAGGAAACAAGAGGGCGCCCACCCTGGAGAATGGACATGAGACTAATGGCAGATGAGGGGGTGTGCCTAAGGGTGAGGGGATGCATTGAAAAGTACTTGGAACTCAATGACAATGGGGAGGTTCAGGTGGGAGTGGTCTGGGAGGCGTTGAAGGCGGTGGTGAGGGGGGAGCTGATATCAATAAGGGCACATAAAGGGAAGCAGGAGAGTAAGGAACGGGAGCGGTTGCTGCAAGAACTTTTGAGGGTGGACAGACAATATGCGGAAGCACCGGAGGAGGGACTGTACAGGGAAAGGCAAAGGCTGCATGTGGAATTTGACTTGCTGACTACAGGCACTGCAGAGGCACAATGGAGGAAGGCGCAGGGTGTACAGTATGAATATGGAGAGAAGGCGAGCAGATTGCTGGCACACCAATTGAGGAAAAGGGGAGCAGCGAGGGAAATAGGGGGGGTGAGGGACGAGGAAGGAGAGACGGAGCGGGGAGCGGAGAGAGTGAATGAAGTGTTCAAGACATTTTATAAAAAATTGTATGAAGCTCAACCCCCGGATGGGAGGGAGAGAATGATGGATTTTTTGGATCGGCTGGAAATTCCCAAGGTGGAAGAGCAGGAAAGGGTGGGACTGGGAGCACAGATCACGGTAGAAGAAGTGGTGAAAGGAATTAGGAACATGCAGACGGGAAAGGCCCCGGGACCGGACGGATTCCCAGTTGAATTTTACAGAAAATATTTGGACTTGCTCGCCCCGCTACTGACGAGGACCTTTAACGAGGCAAAGGAAAGGGGACAACTGCCCCCGACTATGTCAGAAGCAACGATATCGCTTCTCTTAAAGAAGGAAAATGATCCGCTACAATGCGGGTCCTACAGACCAATTTCCCTCCTAAATGTGGATGCCAAGGTCCTGGCCAAGGTAATGGCAATGAGAATAGAGGAATGTGTCCCGGGGGTGGTCCACGAGGACCAAACTGGGTTTGTGAAGGGGAGACAGCTGAACACGAATATACGGAGGCTGTTAGGGGTAATGATGATGGCCCCACCAGAGGGTGAAACGGAGATAGTAGTGGCGATGGATGCCGAGAAAGCATTTGACAGAGTGGAATGGGATTATCTGTGGGAGGTGTTGAGGAGATTTGGTTTTGGAGAGGGGTATGTTAGATGGGTGCAGCTGTTGTATAGGGCCCCAGTGGCGAGTGTGGTCACAAATGGACGGGGATCGGCATATTTTCGGCTCCATAGAGGGACAAGGCAGGGATGTCCTCTGTCCCCATTACTGTTTGCACTGGCGATTGAGCCCCTGGCGATAGCGCTGAGAGGTTCCAAGAGATGGAGGGGAATACTGAGGGGAGGAGAAGAACACCGGGTATCTTTATATGCGGATGATCTGCTACTATATGTGGCGGATCCAGCGGAGGGGATGCCAGAAATAATGCGGATACTTGGGGAGTTTGGGGATTTTTCAGGGTATAAATTGAACATGGGGAAGAGTGAGCTGTTTGTGGTGCATCCAGGGGAGCAGAGTAGAGAAATAGAAGACCTACCGTTGAGGAAGGTAACAAGAGACTTTCGTTACCTGGGGATTCAGATAGCTAAGAATTGGGGCACATTGCACAGGCTAAATTTGACGCGGTTGGTGGAACAGATGGAGGAAGATTTCAAGAGATGGGATATGGTAGCATTGTCAATGGCAGGGAGGGTGCAGGCGGTTAAGATGGTGGTCCTCCCGAGATTCCTCTTTGTGTTTCAGTGCCTCCCGGTGGTGATCACGAAGGCTTTTTTCAAAAGGATAGAAAAGAGTATCATGGGTTTTGTTTGGGCCGGGAAGACTCCGAGAGTGAGGAAGGGATTCTTACAGCGTAGTAGGGATAGGGGGGGGCTGGCGCTACCGCGCCTAAGTGAGTATTATTGGGCCGCTAATATTTCAATGGTGAGTAAGTGGATGGGAGAGGAGGAAGGAGCGGCGTGGAAGAGATTAGAGAGGGCGTCCTGTAGGGGGACCAGCCTGCAGGCTATGGTGACAGCCCCATTGCCGTTCTCACCAAGGAACTATACCACGAGTCCGGTGGTGGTAGCTACACTGAAGATTTGGGGACAGTGGAGACGACATAGGGGAAAGACCGGAGTATTGGGGGGGTCCCCGATAAGAAACAACCACAGGTTTGCCCCGGGGGGAATGGATGGGGGATATGGAATGTGGCAAAGAGCAGGAATAACGCAATTGAAAGATCTATTTGTGGATGGGAAGTTTGCGAGTCTGGGAGCGCTGACCGAGAAATATGGGTTGCCCCAAGGGAATGCATTCAGGTACATGCAATTGAGGGCTTTTGCGAGGCAACAGGTGAGGGAATTCCCGCAGCTCCCGACACAAGAGATGCAGGACAGAGTCATCTCAAAGAAATGGGTGGGGGATGGTAAGGTGTCGGATATATATAGGGAAATGAGGGACGAAGGGGAGACTATGGTGGACGAACTAAAAGGGAAATGGGAAGAAGAGCTAGGGGAGGAGATCGAGGAGGGGCTGTGGGCAGATGCCCTAAACAGGGTAAACTCGTCGTCCTCGTGCGCCAGGCTAAGCCTGATTCAGTTTAAGGTACTACACAGGGCACATATGACTGGAACACGGCTCAGTAAATTTTTTGGGGTGGAGGATAGGTGTGCGAGGTGCTCGAGAAGCCCAGCGAATCATACGCATATGTTTTGGTCATGCCCGGCACTACAGGGGTTTTGGATGGGGGTGACAAAGGTGCTTTCGAAAGTAGTAGGAGTCCGGGTCGAACCAAGCTGGGGGTTGGCTATATTTGGGGTTGCACAAGAGCCGGGAGTGCAGGAGGCGAGAGAGGCCGATGTTTTGGCCTTTGCGTCCCTAGTAGCCCGGCGCAGGATATTGCTAACGTGGAAAGAAGCCTAGCCCCCGGGGGTGGAGACCTGGATAAATGATATGGCGGGGTTTATAAAGCTAGAGCGGATTAAGTTCGTCCTAAGGGGGTCGGCTCAAGGGTTCACCAGGCGGTGGCAACCGTTCGTCGAATATCTTGCGGAAAGATAGATGGGGGAAAAAGAAGGCAGCAGCAGCAGCCCAGGACTTGGGGGGGGGGGGGAGGGATGGGGGGGGCGGGGGTGGGGGGGTGGGGGGTGGGGGGGGGGGTGGGGGGGGGGGTGGCCTGAGACAAGGCAGTTGCCAATTAGGGCTAGTTTTTATTTTTGTTATTTAATATTTATTTATTTGTTGTTGTTTTTTTTTTTTTGGTTTTTTTTTGTTCTTGTTTAAATAAAAAAGGTCATTATTATCTGTATTGTTATAATGTTGTGTAAAGGATGCACAATGTAATGTGTTGGTTGACCAAAAATTTTCAATAAAATATTTATTAAAAAAAAAAAATTGTTGATGGGTGTAAATGTGGGAGAAAACGTGAAAAAGGAGGAGAATTTAAAAAAAAAATTTTTTTTAAACTTTATTTATAAGTGGCATTTGAACTATATCGGCTTGCTTATTTGGAATATATAGTGGTAGATGTAGGGAGTAAGTTGAATATTTTCTTTTTACTTAGAGCTGTTGTAACTGTTATTCTTGTAACTGTTGTAAAGTTGATTCTTTGTTGCTCATGTGGTTAATTCTATGTTTCAATTAAAGTTTGTTTTAACATACCTATTGGTCAGTATTATCACTGCTGTGGTACAGTAACATTTCCCCACAGTTTTACAAAGTAAAAATAGTTAGGTTCTCATCCAGCATCCTTCAGTAGCATCTATTGGCTAGGGAGGGGACTGTACCTTTCCACTCACTGACCAATGACACATTCCCTGTTATCCAGCCCCTATTTTGATACAGGCCTATCTTCCTCCATCACTCATCAAATATGTCATAGGTAATAACCAAAGTCACTTCTGCCCAATTTTTCAAGAACTTGCCTAGTCTAATGGCATACCCTACAGATACTCCATTACCACAGAGCAAGCAGGGAATCTGGGTTCCTGTTCCAATCTACGGAACTTAAATATTTTTATTATCATAAGTTTATAAATTATTACATATTTATATAATATATTGTGTAATTACATATTTATATAATATATTGTGTAATAGGATGGTGCAGTGGTTAGCACTGTTGCCTCATGGCACCGAGGACCCGCTGTCCGTGTGGACAGTGTTTGCATGGGTCTCACCCCCACAACCTAAAGATGTGCATGGTGGGTGGAATGGCCACGCTAAATTGGGGAAAAAAAGAATTGGGTACTCTAAATTTAAAGTGTATATATACATTGTGGACTAACGTCAATTCTTCCTTCTATATAAATAACCCTGATGTTACAATTTTCGCAATAACTTCATTGTAGTGTTAATGTAAGCCTACTTGTGACACTAAAATAGATTATTATTCAAAAATGTCTAAATCTATGTATTGCCCATTTATAGCAAGAAAATTGGAATGGGACCCAACAAATTGACCTGAGTGAGTGAGCAAGACCGGATATATAAAAAAGCTCGTAAACTAAATGTGGGCAATGCCACAGTCAATACAAAAGCCTTACCCATGTACCAGCCCCACACACCTCCCCGCAGATCCCATGTCTTCTCATAGATTTTCATAGATTTCATAGAATGTACAGTGCAGAAGGAGGCCATTCGGCCCATCGAGTATGCACTGGCTCTTGGAAAGAGCACCCTACCGAAGTTCTACATCTCCACCCTATCCCCATAACCCAGTAACCCCACCCAACACTACGGGCAATTTTGTACACTAAGGGCAATTTATCAAGGCCAATCCACCTAACTTTGGACAGTCTTTGGACTGTGGGAGGAAAGCGGAGCACCCGGAGGAAACCCACGCACACATGGGGAGGATGTGCAGACTCCGCACAGACAGTGACCCAGGCCGGAATCGAACCTGGGACCCTGGAGCTGTGAAGCAATTGTGCTATCCACAATGCTACCGTGCTGCCCATCTATCCGATCAGGGACTTGGGGGAGAGTTGGTCACCCCAGCCTGCAAAATGAGGCCAAATCCAAAAGGTTTGGCTCAGCTGTATTGAAAAACTTTATTACGACATGCGAGCTAACGTCCCCTTCCACCAGAGCCATTTTAGTCTATAGATCTTATATGTTCCATGGAATAGTCTGCCTTTAAGATGCCAAACAGGAAGTGCCATTGAACAAGTGACCTTTGACCCTTCGAACAATGAAACATTCAGTAGTTGTTCGGAAGGGGAGCAGCTGGTGAGAGCTCTGCGGAAAGATGCCAGATACAGGCTCCGGGAGTACTTACTTTCGGAGGACCAGCCTCTTCTGGATGGCTGTCATCACTGGATCCTTTGGGTACTTCACTGTACGTCTGTTTGGAAATGCTGATGCCCTGCTTTGCAGCATTTCTCTGATGGGGACAGCGGGTTAGGTGCAGCGGTCTGTTAGAAGTGGGGTAAAAATTTGCATGCCTTTGCACGCATTGACCCCAACCCTGAATCAGAGGTGGGAGGTCTTGCGGGCGACAAGAAAATAAATTAATCCGAGATCGTCTCTTGCTCTGTTCAAACAAGTGGCAGGCAATACGGGCAACATTCTCCAAGTTAGGAGGGATTCCGATGACCGGGTCAGGCAGCGTGAGGTGACCAAGATATGTATTTGGGGTTGGCAGAGCATGTAAGGGAGTGGGTGGCGGGTGGCAGACCATGCCCCCGCTCTCCTTGCCAATTAATGAGGGGAAAGGTTATGGGGGTGGGGGGGGGGGGGGGGGGGCATAGCTGTGGCTAAGATTCAATGTTCTTTCACTGTAGCCCCAACCCCCAGACCCATATTCTAATGTTGTTGCTGGATTTAGTTCTACTGCTGGTTCCACCATTTTTACTCCTCGCTCAAATGAAGATTCATCCGCCACAACAACTGAAATTTTAAAAATGCCTTCAGGTACTTCATGAGGAAGCCTTGTATAGCAAAATACAACCCTTAAGGCATATACGGTGACTTCAATAAAAACGTAAAAACCCATCTGGTTCACTAATGCCCTTTAGGGAAGGAAACCTGCCGTGCTTACCTGGTCTGGCCGATATGTGACTCCAGACCCACAGCAATGTGGTGACTATTAACTGCCCCTCAAGGGCCATTAGGGATGGGCAATAAATGCTGGCACAGCCTGCGACACCTACGCCCATGAACACATTTTTTTTTTAAATTAGAGGGCAGCACAGTGGTCCCAGGTTTGATCCCAGCTCTGGGTCACTGTCCGTGTGGAGTTTGCACATTCTCCCCGTGTTTGCGTGGGTTTTGCCTCCACAATCCAAAGATGTGCAGGGTAAATAGATTGGCCACGCTAAATTGCCCCTTAATTGGAAGAAATTAATTGGGTACTCTAAATTTATTTTAAAAATATTAGGGCTGGCGACCCAAAGCTTAGTCGAAGACTAAGGACCGTTTTAAGGAGTGTCTTGAATGACAAGGTAGGAAAGGAGGCATAGGAAGGACATCCCTGAGCTTAGTGCCGAGATAGTTGAAGGCTAGGTCTCCAATGGTTCAGCGATTAAAATCAAAGATGCGCAGGAGGCCTGAAATAGAGGCGTGTAGATGTCTCGGAGGGAGTTTCAGAGATAGGAAGAGGTGAGGCCATGGAAGGATTGAAGTCGAAGGTGAGAATTTTAAAATCGGGGCATTGCTTAACCAGGAGCTAGTGTAGGTCAGCGAGCACAGATGGGTGAACGGGACTTTGTGGGAGCAGGGAAAAGGGGCTGCAGAATTTGGGTCGACCTCCGATTAAGACAGAGTCGATAGTGAGAGGCAAGTCAGAAGGGTGTCGGAATGGTCAAGTCTGGAGTTAACAGAGGCATCATTTTGTTCCTGTGCTGTATTGTTCTTTGTTCTTTAGAGTTTTGGCCAAGGGTGGTATCATGACTGGTACAAGCTTGGAGGGCCTGTTCCTGTGCTGTGTTGTTCAACCAGATGGGTTTTTACGACAATCGACAATGGTTACATGTTTGTTCATCACCAGATAAGATAAGGCAAGGATGAAGTCAGTCAGTGTGGTGAAGGTGAAAGGAGGAAGTTTTAGTCGGGGCACAGATATGCAGCTAGAAGCTCATTTCCAGGTCAAACATGACACCGAGGTTTCCAACAATCTTGGGTGGTTGCCAGGGAGAGGCATGAGTCGGGAGCCAGGGAATGGAGTTTGGAGTGCGGATGGAAGACAACGCCTTCAGCCTTCCCAATCTTTGATTGGAGGAAATTTCTGCTCATTCAATAAGGTGAGATGAGGGTGCGGGAGAGGGGTTTAAGAAGAGGGCTTGCAGTTCTAAAAGAAGCCAGGGACTGTGTTTGCAATCTGGGTTGATTCTGGAATGTGAGCAGTTTGAACAGACGGGCGAAGGGCCTGAAGTTACTTTGTGATTTCCAGCCAGATCTGATGTTCGATGGCTAACCAGTTGTCTGCCATGCCCTTTCGAGCCCAGGAATTTGAAGTCAAGTTTCAGAGGAGGTCTAGGTCTAGATTTCGTCCAGGTATTTTTCACAGCTGTCAGAGTAAGGAGCAGTCGGAAGCTCATCCTTATGATGTATTCCAAACCAGCACAGAAAAGTGGCCTTGATACACCGAGAACTCCAAATATGTGAAGCCAGATTTGAGAGAAAATCTACATCCAGGTCTTTCCCAGAGCTCAAAAGGTAAGGCCAGGGAATGGGGTTTAATCTAACAGACAGGGGTTGTTTAAACTAATCATTAATTTGAGGTTTGGCCTAAAATGCTTCCACTGTCAGAACGTAGAGGAATTAGAGAGATGGCAGCTCCAGGTCCTGAATAGACATGCACAATGAGGCCTTCTCTAGGAAGTTGCCCCCACAATTGCTGTTTGTATTTGTGAAACCGCAAATAATCTTATGCATCACAGACACCGGCCATTCAGCTTAACTGGTCCATGCAAGTGTTGCACATGACCCTCCTCTGACACTTATTATTCTTTTGTCTCCATCTTCTCCAAGTGCTTATCTAGCTCTACCTTAAATGCATCTATGTCCTTTGCCTCAACTCTTCCTTGTGGTAACAAGTTACATCTTCTTAGCACTGGCTGTATAACGGCATTCTTCTGTAATTCCTCATGGGATTTTGTTTTTCTTCGCAGTTGCTGATGTTTTGGCCGCAGAGTGTACCATACAAGAGTCTGGGACCCTGGGGCAGCTTCTCCAAGTACCTGGTGGACCACTATCACCCCCAATTGTACATCGGGTAGGTCCTTGATGTATGCTGCTGTGCCCTCTGCCTCCCCACAACCCTCCCCACCACCCCCTCCCTTTCCCACCCCAGAAACCCTGAGCCTCTGACAGGCTGGCTCTTGAAGCCTGGGTCCCCCTTGGTTCTCTTTGTGTTCATGTCTTGTACCTCACTCTCTGTGCTAAGTGCATCTTGTGGAATTAGAGGTTGGGCAAGGGGCTGCTCTTGGAGCTGTTGCATTTATGGTGGATAAATCCCTGAATCAGATTGCCGAGAGATCTATCGGGATCAACAACCTGAATTAAATGGGAATTAACAGGAGCAAGGATTGTAATTTCAGTTTTGCCCCAGTTGCCCCTATCCAGGCTCCTTGGGCCTGTACGGCACACGCAACCCAAACGGTGACTCCAGGTGCTTTTTTTTCTCCTTATTCCTGGAATCCTCCACACATGTGGACACATGCCAGGAACTTTCCTGGCTTTGTAGACAAAGAGACTTGCATGGAATGATGTGCCATTAAAAAGGTTTGAAGCGAGTAACAACATTGCCTGGAAACATGGTCATGTGACCTCCCTGAGAGGCTATGGTGGTGACCAGTCTGCGTGGTAAGGGTACATCCACAGTGCTGTTCGGTGGTGTTGTTCCCATGCGCCTGCTGCCCATGGTTCTTCTAGGCCATGGAGATTGGGAGTTGCTGTTGATGAAGCCTTGGCGAATCGGTGCAATGCATCCTGTAGGATAATACACACACTGTAGCCACGGTGCATCAGGTGACACGGAGTGGGTGTTGAAGCCAATTCGGCTTTTTCATCTTGAACTGATGAAGAGAGTTGTACAGGCCCTCGCTGCCAGAAGTGGGTCCGAGGTTCAGCCACACGAGTGGGCTGACCTGTGCAGTTGGCTCATGATCTTCAGGAGGCAGGAGAGTGTGAATGGAAACACTGAACTAGTCTAATCTCATCGTGTTTTCAGATAAAGTTAGTGAGTGGGTGTGTTTATTTCCAATCTTTTACAGATACTGGATGGCATGGGCTCTTCACCTTGCTGAGGCACTGTACAGCATCAAACTCTGCAGGTGAGGATGATTTGTAACTGTTCTATTCCAGAGAGTCAATTGGTGAAGCATTGAACTGGAGTCAATCTTTACACGCACCTTTATTTACAGAATACAAGCATGCATCTCCAAACCCATCAATCACAGTTTTAGTCTGCATCTATTTATACGCAAGTGAATCCTCACCACCTGCGTACAATTCAACACAATTAATGTACAATTAACAATACCTCCTGATTAACCCAACTCTATCATTCTGTATTTAAGCTGTAAATTTGGTACTTCTGGAGCTGAAGGAGAACCACTATAGACTGGGACGTTTCCCATTCTGGGGGCAAAATATCGATAGTCAGTAGCCGGAGGTAAATTAAAATATGCATGCACATTTGATTTAATCAACCCCATTCTCAGCAGAGAGTTACTGCTCTATTAACTTTTCCATCTCTCACTCCTGTGGCTTTTCTAAGTGAGAATGCCAATTTGTGCATCAGGGCAATTTTGCATTGTGACTGGCAAAAGTATTTCACATGGGAATCCAATATCGAGGGGCTGGAGGAGACATGTTATCCTTAAACTGGGCTGTATTTGGACCAAGATCCCAGAGGCCCTTTGCTTTTGAGCCTGGCCTCTTGCTGCACACTGCCTCAGTGAACAGGGCAGACGGACTTGCTGCTGATTAGTGGCGATACCCATTAAAGTATGATCACGAGAAAGCATGTACAGGCAACTCTGGATGTGTGTCCCCTTGTCAGTTACCACATGTAAGATGAAATGTGCGTAGCCATGTCCCTTCGCTATGCATTGAGTTCAGCTATCCCAGGCACAGGATTTGAGCATTGACTATTGGAGGAGTACTCCACCTCGGGCAACTTTCCGCCAAGCAAGTGAGTATCCATAATTAGTGCTGCCCTGTAAGTTAAGGAAATTGCACATGATGGTGATGTGCTGGAGGAGCTCAAGTTTAAAAGATAGGAAGTTAGGATTACTTCTAGAGAAAGCCATTGTTGGATAAATGGTGCATATCTAGATTGGGGACCGTAGCAACAGGAGTAAGGCATTGGCATAACTGATGAAATAGGCCACACTTCAGTTAGATCGATGCTGATCTGTATCTCAACTCCATTTATCCATCAAGTTGGTGACCCTTCCCTAACAAAAACCCAGGTCAAACATATTTTACAGCCTAAATATTTTGTTACTAACGCAGGTTAAGATGGGATACTATACCCACAAGAACATTGGCTATTGTGCTTCCTCTATTACAATACATAAAGAATACTTTATTGGCGGGAAAGTACTTTGGGAATTTCTGAGGCTAGACAAATGCAAGTTCCTTATCTTCTCAAATTGCCGTGACAGAGATTTTGTTTCCCCACAAGAATGGAAAGGTGGTGTGGCTCTGTAATGTGACCTGGCGGCATTAAAATCAAAATAAGATCAGGAACGTTACACCTCCCACTAACCTCATTGTAAACTCCAGCGAGACCGATGATTTGAAGCAGATGGATCTCTCCTGGGATTCCTGCATGATTAACGTGAGACAGAATCGACAAAGACCAGAATTTCCCGAACCTTCCCTTTGTTAGGGACTTTTACCAGCGCTCCTCTAGATGATTTACAAATGAGATTTTAAAAGTCATTCATTAAATTTGATCTTACGCTGTGACAATTCACCAATGACTTTTCCTGAGCTGGGCTGATTGATGGTGTTGGATTTTCTGAAGTCGATGATGGTATTCCAGGAGCGACTTGGAGGTTAGGAGTTCAAATCCTACCATTGGCTCATTTCCGCAGTTGAATAGAATAGATCTGGTATTTAGTGGCGTCAAAAAACTGATTGTGTAAAGCTGCCAGATGATCTTGTAAAGATTCTGCTCTGGCCTAATCTGCCCCCATGGGATGAATATAATGCTTGGATGAACTGCCAGATGGAATCCATTTCCAAGAAAGCTGTGTGTTGAACATTTTAGTTAAATTACTTTCCCAAACTGTCCTGTGCTGGTAATTTTCCCTGGGCTGCAATAGCTGTGCTACAGTGGGCCCAGCCGGTCCTCGGTTAAAGGAGGAGAAGTCAGCGTGGGTTCCTGCTCCTGTCGTCCAGCTGGAAGTGACTATGTCTGAACATTGCATAAGACTTGCTACGTGACTCCTTTCAGGGTAGTATAGCCCTCTGAGCTAGTGGACGATAGGCCACACCCTTGGAACTATACCCCATAAAAAGAACACCAAGGGGGACAAAAATGACAGAATAAGGCTCAAGTAGTGGAGATCACGGGATCAGGGGTGAGCTGGCAAGGTGGATACAGAACTGGCTAGGTCATAGAAGGCAGAGAGTAGCAATGGAAGGATGCTTTTCTAATTGGAGGGCTGTGACCAGTGGTGTTCCACAGGGATCAGTGCTGGGACCTTTGCTGTTTGTAGTATATATAAATGATTTGGAGGAAAATGTAACTGGTCTGATTAGTAAGTTTGCAGACGACACAAAGGTTGGTGGAATTGCGGATAGCGATGAGGACTGTCAGAGGATACAGCAGAATTTAGATTGTTTGGAGACTTGGGCGGAGAGATGGCAGATGGAGTTTAATCCGGACAAATGTGAGGTAATGCATTTTGGAAGGTCTAATGCAGGTAGGGAATATACAGTGAATGGTAGAACCCTCAAGAGTATTGAAAGTCAAAGAGATTTAGGAGTACAGGTCCACAGGTCATTGAAAGGGGCAACACAGGTGGAGAAGGTAGTCAAGAAGGCATACGGCATGCTTGCCTTCATTGGCCGGGGCATTGAGTATAAGAATTGGCAAGTCATGTTGCAGCTGTATAGAATCTTAGTTAGGCCACACTTGGAGTACAGTGTTCAATTCTGGTCGCCACACTACCATAAGGATGTGGAGGCTTTAGAGAGGGTGCAGAAGAGATTTACCAGAATGTTGCCTGGTATGGAGGGCATTAGCTATGAGGAGCGGTTGAATAAACTCGGTTTGTTCTCACTGGAACGAAGGAGGTTGAGGGGAGACCTGATAGAGGTATACAAAATTATGAGGGGCATAGACAGAGTGGATAGTCAGAGGCTTTTCCCCAGGGTAGAGGGGTCAATTACTAGGGGCATAGGTTTAAGGTGAGAGGGGCAAGGTTTAGAGTAGATGTACGAGGCAAGTTTTTTACACAGAGGGTAGTGGGTACCTGGAACTCGCTACCGGAGGAGGTGGTGGAAGCAGGGACGATAGTGACATTTAAGGGGCATCTTGACAAATACATGAATAGGATGGGAATAGAGGGATACGGACCCAGGAAGTGTAGAAGATTGTAGTTTAGTCAGGCAGCAAGGTCGGCACGGGCTTGGAGGGCCGAAGGGCCTGTTCCTGTGCTGTATATTTCTTTGTTTTTTGTTCTTTGTTTATCAGTGTGACCCTAGAGTTTCAAATCAACCCTGTGCTCACTAACCTACATTGGCTTCCGGCCAGGTAACGCCTCAATTTTAAAACTCTCACCCTTGTTTTCAACTCTGTCCATATCCGCCTCACTATTTCTTCCAGCCCCCACCACTGTCTGAGAGACCTGCATTCACTCATTAAATCCCGGCCTCTTGAGCAGCCTCAGTTTCAATCGTTGTACCATTGGCAACTGTGCCTTCAGTCCTGCTCTGGGATTTCTTCCAAACACCTCTCTCTCTCTCTCTCTCTCTCTCTCTGTTTCGTCCTTGAAAACCTTCTTCTTTGGCCAAGCCTTTCATTCATTGTCTGACCTCCTCATGTGGAAAATTGGTGTAAAACCTTGTTAACACTCTCGTGAAGCACTTTGGGAAGTTTCAATATACTCAAGTTGCAAATTGTTATAACTACAACCTTGACTTAATTACTGCCGACACACAGGGTTAGTGTGTAACAAGTTTCCTTCTATACAGAAATATCCGTGTTCCCTCTTTCATGCGTAGAATTCCGAAAGTGGAAAACACTCAGTCCACCTCCTCAATTCCTTCATGCAAATCTGTGGCTCTACCCCCTGGAGGAGCAAGTGAGCGTGTTCCTGCTTGGCCCGTCTGGACTGGGTCCTGCTCCAAGGTGGAGAGTGCGATGTACGAACATAACAGAGCCACTGTAACGGCCACTGGAACAGGAAGTCGGTGTAAAATCTTCCATTGAAGGGGGTCACATAAGCTGAGGCTAGTGCTACGATAGCAATCCCTCCAAGAATAACATCTAGCCTGGAGTCAAGTGCAGGCTATGGCCTAACCTCTCCCCATGGGATGAATATAATGCATGGAGGAACTACCAGCCGGTATTTCAGTGGCTGTGTTCCCAGTGTAAATTGTGTTCAAGTAAATATTTGAAGGCATTATTATCTTTATCGCGATCTCTGCTCTGGCTGTTTGCAATACCCTGCTAAATATTGCTAAACCCGAAACACAACAGCCAGCAACCTGGCTCCCGATAATGGGCCCACAATGGAGTTGGGCACAGCGTGGTCAGTCGCATTTTTGTTGTAATAATGGTCAGTGTTATACTGTGGGTTTCTCCTAACTCTCTGTCTGATGAAAGAGCCGGACTCCATGGCAAGGCCTCAATAGGCCCAAGAGCGGGCGGGTTAACAGTGCCCACTGTAAAATGGGAGACAGGTTGGGGGAGGGTTTATTTATTTAACTGTGGTACGTGGGCTCATCAAATTTATTTGTCTACATGCAATGGGTAAGTAAAACACTTTGCCTTGCATCAACTGGTCACTACATAGATAGTTTATTGTCTCCATCCCAGGATATCTGTTACAAACTTCTTTCCGATTCCCTTCCAGTCAAGATATCTCAGCAACCCCATTATAACCATGTAACCAGGGCCTCTCTCGGAGCAGTTCCAACCGAGATCTTCTAGGATGTCAGAAGTAGTAATGCTGAGACTCATTTATTGGGGGTTGCTGGTCACTAACTTTGCCTTTTCTGTCTCAACCTACACAGTGACAAAGGCATCACAAACGTAAGCGTCCAATCCAAGTGGGCGTTTCAGACATTTTTGTTTGGCATCACCTCCCTCTGGTACCTGTTGTCCTACGAACCAGGGCGGAAGAAAAAGTGAATAAATAACAGAGGCACCTTCCTCATCCTAAAACGGTGGCACCATTTCAGCATGGGCATCGTGGGTCCTCCTATCAAGGGATTGCTGCAACATCATGAAACATTGGGAAATGACACATTTTGGTGGAAAAAGAAACAGTCGGAATTATGATCTGAATAGAAGTAGACTTGGTGCTGGGGAAGAACAGAGGGATTTGGGTTACTGAATCACAGGAAGTTAATAAAAGGGTTCATAAAATATGTTTAAAAAAACTAATGAATGTATGGGTTTTATCACGAGATACAGAATATAAAAGCCAATAAGTAATGAGACATCTATGTAAAACCTTAATAGGAATTGCTTAGAATGCCCAGCACAGAAATGGGCTATTCACTGCATCCCATCTACGCTGGTCTTTCTGTTCCATATGACCTCACCCATGTCACCTGATCACATCAGCATATCTTTCTTCCTCATGTGTTTTGAGTTTTTTTTAAGTTGCCAAAATCCCAGAGGACAGACCATAGGCTGCTCTCCCCGTTCTTGAGGGAGAGCGCTGACTGGTGGTGATTTAACCTGAGGGTCACCACTCCACAGGTGAGAGACAAGGTTGAGAAGGCGGGGCCTTCATGAATAACCCCTTCATGGGGGTTATTCATGTGTTTTCACTCGCTTCCCACTAAATGCACCAATATTAATCACCTCAACTGCTCCATGTGGCAGCATATTCGACATTCTACCCACTCTCTGGGTAGACACGTTTCTCCTGAATTCCCTATTGGATTTATCGATGATTATTTTATATTAATGAGGGAGGTCTTGTGGAGCAATGGTGGCATCCCTACCTCTGGGCCAGAAGCTCCCAGTTCAAGTCCCACTTCACGACTTGATGATCAGGGAAGGTGTGTTCCTAACATAGCCAAACAGGTTGGTTATCAGCCTCTAAATCCTTCCAATATGCCCGGTGGCAGGCGCACACTCTGCTAAATCGCTGGCTTTTAAAGCAGACCAAGGCCAGCAGCGCGGGTTCAATTCCCGTACCAGCCTCCCCGAACAGGCGCCGGAATATGGCGACTAGGGGCTTTTCACAGTAACTTCATTGAAGCCTACTTGTGACAATAAGCGATTTTCATTTTCAGTAAGAGTGAGAGAGATTCCTGCTTAGAAACTCTCAGTTCCACTATCATTATTGTGAATCTTCTTTGAACCTTCTCTTGTGTCTCTTTAGCCCTTTCTTAAAATAAAAATTTATGCACATGTACTCTAAGTCTTGCTTATTTCTCTTCCAATCTGGTAGAAGTGCTATATTATATGAAAGCATTGTCACTTTTTCAAGTTATAATTATGTGCTTATACTGTGCTGCTATCCTATCTGCACCTGTCTACAAGTTGCTGATGTTCATGGTGACAACTTGTATCGCGTCAAAGATCAGCAAAATGCATACACGGGAATTTTACTCGAGTGGATTTCAAACATTGCCTTGCTGCATTTCTCATTGGGGGAACATTACAACATCCAAACCTGATCCTGACCCAAAAGAGAACCCTGCAAAGAGGTCAGGGTGGGGACCATTGCTGATTTCATCTCCAAGCATGGAGCACAGGTTAGTTATACATTACTGCTGTCACCCAGTCAGCCAGATTGTGTAGAATTTTGGCTAACCTTGTAGATGATTGAATTTGGAGTTCTCTTCACTGTCATTATTATTGCTGGAGCTCCTTAAAATTGTTAACGTGTCTTTGAACTTTACATACGATTTTACCGTGATCATTCACTCAGAGCCACTTAGAATCACAGAATTTACAGTGCAGAAGGATCCATTCGGCATATCGAATCTACACCGGCCCTTGAAAGAGCACGCTACTTAAGCTCACGCCTCCACCCTATCCCCGAACCCAGTAACCCCACTTAACCTTTGGACACCTAACCTGCACATCTTTCGACTGTGGGAGGAAACCGGGACACCCGGAGGAAACTCGCGCAGACACGGGGAGACAGTGAAAACTCCATGCGGTCACCTGAGGCTAGAATTGAACCCGGGTCCCTGGAGCTGTGAGGCAGCAGTGCTAACCTTGTGCCACTTTTCCTTCTAATCCTCAAGGTGTGATTAATGCTTGGGTACATGCCCCATGCATTGTCCAGTATCTTAACTAAATGGGAATTATTCATGGAGGAGCCTACAGTAGAGTCTAGATTTTTCAATCGGTGTTATTTTAATGCTGGTGGTACTGTGGATTAAAATCTAGGTCTCTGTGTCAACAGCTATTCAGTTCAATAGAGACTCATTCAAATCTAACCATAGTTTCATAGACTTTACAGTGCAGAAGGAGGCCATTCGGCCCATCGAATCTGCTCTGGCTCTTAGAAAGAGCACCCTACCAAAACCCACACCTCCACCCTATCCCCATAACCCAGTAACCCCACCCAACATTAAGGGCAATTTTGGACACTAAGCGCAATTTAGCATGGCCAATCCACCTAACCTGCACATCTTTGGACTGGGAGGAAACCTGAGCACCCGGAGGAAACCCATGCACACACGGGGAGAACGTGCAGACTCCACACAGACAGTGACCCAAGCCGGGAATCGAACCTGGGACCCTGGAGCTGTGAAGCAATTGTGCTAACCACTATGCTACCGTGCTGCCAATTCTCACTTAAGGTCCAAAGCCAAGTGCTTGACCAAGACATTGATGGAGGCAGCCCCAATATAATATAAACCATATAATGTGGGTTAAACCAGTAAATGTTCCTTTTAATTGCATTTTATACAAAGTAAAGAATGAATCTTCGCCAATGGGCTTTTCTGGGGATGGGGAGTGGGTGGATGAGGCAAGTGTTTCAGGAGGAAGATCCGGTATGTAAAGCTTTGCCACTGGTTTTCTGCAGAGATACGGGAATCTGAAGATTAGGAGCTCGTTGTCAAGCAGAAGAAATGTCTTCTTCAAGGACTAGCTCTTTCAGTGTATGTTGCATTCATCATCTTAAAGAGGAATCACAGTCTCATCTGATAGGGGGAGGGTTGACTTTAGTTAGATCAGAGTGGTAAGCCATGTTCTCAACCTGCAAAATAGTTTTGGACCTTTTATATTTATATTTCTTCAGACCGCCAAATACTTTTTTATTTTAACGGTATGTTTACTAAAGAGAAGGAGACTGAGTAAGAGGTATAGGCAAGTGAGAGATGTTATAAATTAAAGTATGGGGGAAGTTATATTTAAGGATGAAAAAGTAACAAGACACAAGGAATCTAAGCGTTGTATAAGTGAGTATCGGTGTGTGCCGGGAAAGTAGAGATGACCGATGTAACAGAGACCGAACTCATCCAGGTAATCGGAGGCCAATCAGTTTAACAGCGGCTGGGAACTGTGGCAATCTTTGAAGTTGGAATGACTAATTTTTCTCATCCATGTTTGCAATCAGTAGCAGCCAACACGGATTTAAGAAAGGAAGATCACTCCTGCGAAACCTAGTGGGGGTGAGGAATGCGTTGGATGTGGTGTACAGAGACATTCAGAAAACCTTTGACAAGATCTCACTCAGGATACTATTGCCATCTTCCAGTGGATCCCCAAAGTGATCATTGGGTGCTGTTATGGGACCATTTTTGTTTGCAGTGGGCATTAATGATCAGGATCGAGGGCTAGAGGGAGTAGTACCAAAACATGATACCTAGTAATTAATTAACACTGGAAACTGCAAAGGAACGTTAATAAGATGGTGAAATGGGCAAAGCGTCAAATGGAATTGAATGTCAGTGAAATTATTTTGGTAAAAGTGATATTTGTACCTTGAAAGAGGGAAGCCCGTTCATAAGGCATTATCAATAAGCACTCATGCACTGTGGGCTTAAATCCATGAGGAACCATATCGACACTGTTGAAAACCACCTCACACAATCTCCACAGCCCATTGAGGAGACACCCAGACCGCTAGTCTAGTCTCCGCAAGAATCCAGACCCCAAGCCTCAAAAGGACACCATTAACATGTATTCAGTGTGAACATTTATTATCTAATACAATATCTGTCAGAGTTACACAGACTTGTTGCCTTTACATGAGGAAAGATAATCCTTTAGAATAAAAACCACCTCTTCATAGATGCAATAATTTCTAATAAACGCTACTTTTGAACAGAGCTGTTGGACCAATGGACTGCTCCTGAACCTGATCCAGCTCTTGAAGCCCAGGCAACTCATTCCTGTGTGCGTTGATATCAGGGGTTAGGTTTCCCCCATTTTGTGCGTTTGAAGATTTGGAATGGCTGTTCCTCGTGCTGTTGCCTCATCAGTACAGAACCCTAAATCAGGACACTGAGCTTTGTTGGTATCAGGAGTTGTGCTATTGATATAAATGAATAGGGATCAGGATTTAAACTTAATACGTGGCCCACAAAGACAATTTTCCACTATCATTAACAGAGACTTTTTTGCCTCACTCCAGAACATTGAGCCATGTTTTAAGGGAATTAATTGTCTCCCAGAGAGGAAAGGGTCTCTTGCCTCCACTCAACGATCGTTGTGGTCCCCACCCAATGCCCATATATACATTTGCCAGGGGCACTGAATAGCAGTCCTGATTAAGAAGCTTTGTTGAGTTTACCCTCTCTATGGCAAGCACAGTGGGACAGTAGTTAGAACTGCTGCCTCACGGCGTCAAGGTCCCAGGTTCGATCCCGGCTCTGGGTCACTGTCTGTGTGGAGTTTGAAGATTCTCCCCGTGTTTGCGTGGGTTTCGCCCCACAACCCAAAGATGCGCAGGGTTGGTGCATTGGCCACGCTAAATTGCCCCTTAATTGGAAAAAATGAATTGGGTACTCCTTAAATTAAAAAAAAAAAATGTTTCCCCTCTCTACTCGACACAGATCCAGATGAAAGACTTACAGTTCTGTGAGACTCCCTGCTGTGACAGGTTATACACTTGAGGCACCCAGGGGCCTAATTTGATAAGATCGACAGTCAGGCCTGTCCCGACAGGTATGGAGCCATCTGTGGGGACACTACTGGAGTTTTGCGAATGATAGCAATGAACTAAAACATGAAAGATTCATCATTATCCCCTCTAAGATGGCCACATAAGAGGGGCTTTTGACCTAGAACGTTCTAGAATATGACGATTGCCTCCTGCTGTTAGTGCTACAACTTTTATACAGATTGCGGTCATGCTCATTCATTCAGAAATCATTAAGTTGGAGAAAATAGCTCTGTATCCCATCAAAATAGAAATTGGTGATGATCATGAACCATTTTACTTCACAATTCTAGTTCAAATGAAATTATAGAGTTTTGATTATAGATTGATTCACTTTATTTCTTCCAATTATAAAGTTAGACTGATAGGCTCCTTCATTACAATTTGATCTTTGTCCGCTACTGGATTACCAGTTTGGTGTCCTGACCCTTCAGGGTTGACTTAGAATTGAAAAATAATCTCGGGCATTAAATAAGATGTGCGTTTTTAAAAGAATTTTCTTTGAATGTTTGTGCTCATTCGTTGTAAAAATATTGGAGATGGGAGGGAGGGAAAGGCTGTTTGACTGATGTCAGGAATCATCCAATTGAAAGAGTCTGTCTTGGTTTTCAATCACCACGGGAACAACAGTGCACTGACGGGAAGGATATATCATGTGACCCAGGGGGGCCTGTTTAACTCATTGTTCGTGAAGCAAAGTGAGGCCAACAGCGTGGCTTCAATTCCCGTACTGGCTGAGGTTATTCATGAAGGCCCCACCTTCTCAACCTTGCCCCTCGCCTATGGTCCTCGGGAACTATGGTGACTTTACTATCACGTGACTAGAGTTTAGAAGAATATGAGGAGATCAAATCAAGGTATACAAGATGCTAAAAGGTATGGATAAAGTAGACGTGGAGCAGATGCTTCCTCTTGTGGGGCATTCTAAACCGAGAAGTCATAATCTTAGAATAAAGAGGTAGCAAATTTAAAACCGACTTGAGAAACCACTTCCCCCAAAGGGTTATGAATCTGGAATTCGCTACCCCAGAGTGCAGTGAGTAAATTTAAGAAGGAATTAGTCAGATTTTTAATTGGTAATGGGTTGAAGGGTTATGGAGAACGGGCAGGACGGTGGAGTTGAGGCCATGATGGGATCAGCCGAGGGCAGCACGGTGGCACAGTGGGTTAGCCCTGCTGCCTCACGGCACCAAGGTCCCAGGTTCGATCCCGGCTCTGGGTCACTGTCTGTGTGGAGTTTGCACATTCTCCCCGTGTTTACGTGGGTTTCGCCCCCACAACCCAAAGATGTGCTGGGTAGGTGGATTGGCCACGCTAAATTGCCCCATGATTTGAAAAAATGAATTGGGTGCTCTAAATTTAAAATTTAAAAAACGATGGGATCAGCCATGATCACATTGGGGGTGTTTAGGCTCGGGAGACTAACTTGCCTACTCACGCTCCGAGGTCATGTGTTCTAGGGAGGAGATGCTCTGGCTGATTTTGCAATCCAGCTCTTGGTCTGTAGCACTGCAGGTAACAGATGAGGAACATATCATCCATGATAGAAAGGCGGAGCAGTCTGGATGGGTTGAATGGCCTAATTCTGCTCCTATATCTTGTGAATCAATGGCAGCCATGTAGGGGCAGGTAGTTGGAGGTGGAAGGTCACGCCATGAAACTCAGGAAGTAATACTGGGGCACCCTAGCTAGTGCCCGTGTTGTGCCTGTTTTCAACGCATGGTTGACAATTACCCTTTACAGTGAGTCAAAAGCCATTTTATTGCTCAGTTTTCTGGCTACTTTGAAGGCCTGAAGAGAGAGGGTTACCAACAAGTAACCTTTCAGTTAATGAAAGTACTTTCCGAGACCCTTCCAAGTCACCCTTATTTCCAAACAATTATCTTTGTCCGCAATGTACATGGACATATTTTTAGTTTTCACCTTACGGGCTTATTTTGTGTACAACAGAACAAGAGAAGTATTTGTGACAACGCCAAAACTTCTGGAGGCCGAAGATGGCCCCTGGATCCCGAGCCAATTTGGCTTCAAATTCCACACTTGGCCAAGGGTTTATTCATGCTGATTACCATTCCCTCAGTTTGAAAGGTCTGTTTTTAATTTTCTTTTTCCATTAGTCTGTTAGAGTGTTCTTTAAACAGGAAATACTGGTGACATCATCGCTCAGCATTGCTAGTTAATGGGACTGTATTAAGGGGCAACTACAGCCGCCCTGGAGTATCAACTTGAGCTTGAAACTTAATATAAGTAACCTGAGAATCTACCTGGCTGGAGTCTTATGATAACAGACCGCAGAGGAGAAACAGAAAGTTCAGGAAACGCTCAGCACATTTGGCAGCCTCTGTGGAGAAAGGAATAACCTTTTCAGCGGAACCTCCTCAGCGAGGTTTTAGTCTTGGATGATTGGTATCGAGCTCGTCGCTTGAGTGAATGTTGGGAGTTCACATCCCATTCCTGACAATTAATCCAAGCTCACACTCCAGCATAGAATTGAGGGAATGCTGCCCTGCCACTGTCTTTCGAAATGGGGTGTCTAACTGAGGCCCTAATGCCCTCTCCGGTGGAAAGGCCAGTGGGAAGGTTCGACAGTCTCCTTCACCCAGCTTCGGAAAACAGGTTGGCTATTGTCTCATTGCTACTTGTGGGACCTTGGCTGCCATGTTCCTACATTACAACAGGGACTACACTTCAAAAGTACCATGGGCCTTTGGACC
The DNA here is from genome assembly GCF_047496885.1 of Scyliorhinus torazame. Lineage (NCBI taxonomy): Eukaryota > Metazoa > Chordata > Chondrichthyes > Carcharhiniformes > Scyliorhinidae > Scyliorhinus > Scyliorhinus torazame. The sequence goes on from NC_092734.1 coordinate 31,561,609, forward strand.
TCCCGAGGTTGTGAAAGTCACTATACAAATGAAATTCTTTTCTTTCTTGAAACCGATGGCGCCAGAATCATTCATGGATTCTCTTCTTTTTTGCAGAAGCTGTTGGACCTATTAAATGCTCTGTTTTGGGTTCACGTTTCCAGCTTTTGTGATATTGTGGGGGTGTTTTTGCAACTGAGATCCTTTTTGACATTGAAACCCCACACAAGCGAGAGACAGGTGACCTTGATGTGAAGTAGTTGCACGTCAAAGCTTCCTCCCCCACCCCCCCGTGCAACAAACTAATTTCTTCCCCCAAAGAGTGGTGAGCCTGTGGAATTCATTACCGCAGGAAGTAGTTGATGCTAAAACATTGAATATATTCAAGAGGCGCCTGGATATACACTTGGGGAGAATGGGATCAAAGGCTATGGGGAGAAAGCAGGATTAGGCAATTGAGTTGGATGATCAGCCATGATCGTGATAAATGGCGGAGCAGGCTCGAAAGGACAAAAGGCCTCCTCCTGCTCCTATCTTCTACGTATCTATGTATAATCCCAGTGTTTAGACACATGTTAATTTGGTTACGTGTTACCGTGCTGTAATGTTCCCTTTCGCTGCCCTTCCTTCATGTGTAAATGATCTCTATAACGCTATTGAGGATAATTGTAACTTTGGCCAGTGGTGTAACACAGTTACACATCAGTCACACATTACACATCCATTATCTCAATGGAAAGCAAATTCAAGCGTGATGTACAGCGGGATGCTAGTTCACATCTCTTGCACCACTGACCCAGCCAACATTCTGTCTTGTGAGGTGATGATTTGCGCTGTAATGGCCAACTGTGTGTCAAACATCGTGTGGTGTACCTCAGGAATGCCAATCTGACATGGCAAGTCTTTTGAGACATTTGCTGTACAGTGGGTTGAGAAGGTACAGGATTCTCTAGCCTCTGTTTTCGCTGGTCTCTCCTCATTCAGCTGTACTTTTGCTTCTCCTATCCTCTTCCGATGACCTTCCAGTCAGGATACGGAGATCACAGCCATTGGTGATTGGATTCCCAGCTGTCAGTGTCAATATCCGCCATCTTCATGTCTCATTTGCAGGTTGTAGCTGAGACATGGGCATCCAGCAGGTCGTAACCCAGTGGCCAGTTCACCCTACAGAAGGTCTTTGAGTACACAGCCGTCAACCATCTAATGAATGTGGCGCGGACATTGCTCCAGGAGTTGGTGACCTTGACCTGCCAAGCGATGCAGAGAATACATCCAAGATGGTGAAGGTGAAACTGTTGAGCCTTTTCTCCTGCCAAGTATATGTTGTCCAGGTCTCGACATTGTAGAGAAATGCACTGAAGACACAGTTTGGTAGCCTTGAAGTTTGATGTTCTCAGTCAGATTGTTATTGTTCCACACACTCTTACTCAGCTTGTGTGTAACAGCTGAGCATTTACAATGTGCATGTTGATTTCTGTAGCAAGTGACAGATTGTTGTTGACTGTGGAGCCTAGATATGTGAAGCTATCAACAACTTCCAGTATTACATTGTCAATGCCAATTGATTATGGTATGGCAACATCCTGGAGCATGCCATTTGTCTTCCTGATGCTGATGGTCAAACCAAACTCTTTATAGGTGTATGAGTGTCTATATGGTGAGGGAGAAGTGCCACAAGAGGGCGGTATGCTGGTGGAATCGGTATCCAAATACTACTTGCCAGAATACTGTCAGGTGGATCTGTCTACAGGTGAAAAGCATCCAATTGAAAGTACTTGCTTGTGTATTTGCTGAATGAAAGGGGTTTGCTCGTTTTGAGGTAGCTCCGTGGAGTCTCCTCACGGTATTCTGACCACCTGCTGTGCTCTCGAGCTGCAGACACAGCGGAGATCTGGTCCGTCTCCAGCAAAATGCCATCGCCGCTGAAAAAATGCTGATAAATTGCTGTTTTCGTGGCCTGACTTGGCTTATGGCTGCGTTGCAATCTGGGCAGGCGTTCCACCCATGGGAAAAGCAGGCAGGGAAGCTGGAAATCAGGCAGCTGAACTGATACACTTTTTAAAAAGAAATTCTCACTCTCTACTTCTGAGGGCTCCCCCCCCCCCTCCTCTGTCTCTAAGGCCCCCACCCCTCCACAAGATATAATTTTGGCAAATTGACACTAAACTCTCCAAGGTCAATGTAGCACTGCTAAACTGTGGTGTCTAAAACTAGTTCTTGTGTCCAGTTCATTATACATAAAGCAAAGAGTGATTCTTACCCCAAATATTCCGATTTATGTGCTCCAGCTTGGCGTCCCAAGAACAGTAACGTGATAATGGGATTTAGCCAAGCCACCAGACAGAACTTTGCCTGTTCTTCCCCAAAATTGTGATGTTTGATTATTTTTCAAACTATATCCAAATGAGAGGGTAGACAAAGTCATAGTTTAATGCCTCAAAATTAAAAACAGCATGTCCGATTGTGCGGCACTCCCTCAGTAGTGAATTCATCAGGCACCAGCCTGAATACTAGGGCCGAGTGGCAAGATCCCCGGTATGACTGTCTTGATGGCCCACTCTGAACAACTCCTCACAGGTGATTGGCCACGGGAGAACCATATACCTGCTGCCTAAACTACTTCAAAATGTAACGTGCGCTCCATGATGTCCTTCCCCTGTTGAGCTCTTCCAATGAAACCCATCTCCCTTTATCTGCTCCATTCTTCTTATCGTTCCAGCCAGGTGAATGTGGCGTAGCGCTCGCTCAGAGTTCTCTGCAACTGTAGAGCTTGTGTCCTGTCTCGGACCTCGATCATACAGGTAACCTGAAAAATCAATCAATCAAGGACATCATTCTGCAACATTTATTTATATATTGTATATATTCACGGGAGCATAATTGTACATAAAACTTAATACCGTACAACATTCTCTTTGTGGGCGTCAATGGTTGGGCCAGCATTTGTTGCCCATCCCCAATAGCCCTTGTATTGCGTGGCTTGCTCAGCCATTTCAGAGGGTAGCTGTCTGGAGTCACACGTAGGCCAGACCAGGTAACAATGGCAGATTTCTTTCCCTAAAGGGCATTTAGTGAACCAGATCGATTTTTACAACAACCATAGAATCCCACAGTGCAGAGGAGGCCATTCGGCCCATTGAGTCTGCACGAACCCTCTGAAAGAGTGCCCACTCCCACGCAAACCTGTATACCCCATCTAACCTTTGGACACTAAGCATGGCCAATCCGCCTAACCTGCACATCTTTGGACTGTGGGCTAACCACTGTGCCACCATACTGCTACATGATAATAGTCATCATTAGATTTTCCATTCCAGCCTTTTATTGGATTGAAATTCACCCATCTGCAGTGGTGGGATTTGAACCAGAGTCCCCAGAGGATCACACTGGGTCTCTGGATTACTAATCCAGTGACAATACCACTACGCCATCGCCTCCCAGTGAAATAGAAGCAGACTTGATTCAGAATCAGAATCACAGGGTACGGTAATTTGGCCCATCGACTCTGTGCTGACACATGAAAAACACCTAACCTGCCTAACCCCATTTTTCAGCACTTGGCCCATAGCCTTGAATGTCCAGACGCCATGCCAAGAGCTCATCCAGGTACTTCTTAAAGGATGTGAGGCAACCCGCCTCTACCACCCTCCCAGGCAGTGCGTTCCAGACCGTCACAAACCTCTGGGTAAAAAATGTTTTTCCTCAAATCCCCCCCTAAACTTCCTGACCTTGAACTTGTGTCCCCCTCATAACTGACCCTTCAACTAAGGGGAACAGTTCGCCCTGCAGCCTCACGCCGCCGAGGTCCCAGGTTCGACCCCGGCTCTGGGTCACTGTCTGTGTGGAGTTTGCACATTCTCCCCGTGTTTGTGTGGGTTTTGCCCCCACAGCCCAAAGATGTGCAGGTTAGGTGCATTGGCCACGCTAAATTGCCCCTTAATTGGAAAAAATGAATTGGGTACTCTAAATTTTTAAAAAATGAAGGGGAACAGCCGCTCCCTATCCACCCTGTCCATGCCCCTCATAATCATATACACCTCGATCAGGTCTCCCCTCCATCTTCTCTGCTCCATCGAAAACAACTCAGTGCCTGTCTTCATAACTTAAATCCAATCTCTCTTCATAACTTAAAATGTTCCATCCCAGGCAACATCCTGGTGAATCGCCTCTGCTCCCCCTCAAGTGCAATCACATCCTTCCTATAATGTGGCGACCAGAATTGCACACAGTACTCCAGCTGGATTGCTAGTCCAGCGACATTCCTACTACACCACCATCTCCCCTTGAGTGCGACATGGGAGGATCAGAATTGAGCTGCTCAGAAATGTTAGCACATCAGCCATTAAATTGGCCTGGATATTGATGCCTGTAACCCTCTAAATCTCTCCGCCCGCTCACCTTGAGAGCATTGGAACAGGAGGAGGCCATTCTGACCCTCAAACCTGTTCCACTGGTCATTTAGATCATGGCTGAAATGCATCAGAACTGCTTTGGTTCCATATCTCTTAATATCGGTACCTAAATAAAAACCTATCAATCTCAGTTTGAATTTTGGGGGAGAAAGTTCCAGATTTTCCAGAACATTGGTGTGAAGAAGTGTTTCCTAACCTCCACCTTGAACCGGCTCAGTCTAATTTTAAGAGTTCTAGACTCTCCCACCAGTGGAAATAGTTTTTCTCTCTCTGGTCCATTAAATTACTGTGAAAATCCCCTCGTCGCCACACCCCGGCACCTGTTCGGGTACACTGAGGGAGAATTCAGAATGTCCAATTCACCAACAAGCACGCCTTTCGGGACTTGTGGGAGGAAACCGGAGCACCTGGAGGAAACCCACCAGACACGGGGAGAATGTGCTGACTCCGCACAGACAGTCACCCAAGCCGGGAATCGAACCCAGGTCCTTGGTGCCACTTTCAATGTGGTCCCACAACCGACTATTAGTTTCTCAACACTATTTAGCTCTCGCATTAAAAATATTCAAAAACTCTGCTTCCACTGCCTTTTGAAGAAGAAAGTTCCAGAGTCTCGCGATCTTCAGAGAAAGAAATTCTCTCATCTCTTAATGGGTAACCCCTTATTTTTAAACAGCGACCCAAGTTCTAGATTCTCCCAGAAGAGAAAATATCCTCTCCACATAGATCATAGAATTTACAGTGCAGAAGGAGGCCATTCTGCCCATCGAGTCTGCACCGGCCCTTGGAAAGAGCAACCTACTTAAACCCATGCCTCCACCCTATCCCCTTAACCCAGTAGCCCCACCTCACCTTTTAGACACTAAGGGGAAATTTAGCATGGCCAATTCATCTAACCTGCACATCTTTGGACTATGGGAGGAAACCGGAGCACCCGGAGGAAACCCACGCAGCATCCACCCTGTCCATACTCCTCAGGACTTTATACATTTTATTCAAGTTGCTTCTTACTCTCCTAAACTCCAGTGGTTACAAGCCTCGCCTGACCATCCTTTCCTCATAAAATAACCTGCCCATTCCATTCCTGGTAAACCTCTGAACTGTTTCTAACAAGTTACATCCTTAAATGAGATTCACCAATGCCACAATTGAAACTTAACCTTCCTACTTTTGCATCCAATTCCCCCTTCAATAAATGATAACCTGGGAAACTTGCTGCCAAATAGCTTGTTAACTTTTTTGTTCATCTTACATTTGTGATTTTTAATTATCATTTGAAACTTTTTTTTTAAATTTTAGAGTCCCCAATTATTTTTTTTTCCCAATTAAGGGGCAATTTAGCGTGGCCAATCTACCTAACCTGCACATCTTTGGGTTGTGGGGGTGAAACCCACGCAGACATTGGGAGAATGTGCAAACTCCACACGGACAGTGACCCAGGGCCGGGGTTTGAACCCAGGTTCTCAGCGCCGCAGTCCCAGTGCTATCCACTGCGCCACATGCTGCCCTCTTGAAACTCTTTTAATGTTAATAATTAACAGTAGCTTAAACAACTCAATTAGACCACTCTTTAATCTTCTATACGCCTAGAAATACAAACTTAGTCTGTGCAAACGCAACATAATTGAACCCTTATAGCTGGTAAATAATTCCAATGCATCTCCAAGGAGTGTTTGCTCTTCCTGGGGTGCAGTGCCCAGAGCTTGTACTCCAGAGGGGGTCTAAACAGAGCTTTATCTAACTGTCGACTAACTTCCACCAGCTTTTGTGATATAAAGGTCATTATTCCTTTTGCCTCTTTAATTAACCCATGTACCCGGACATTTTATTGATTTCTGTATAGAGATCGCTCTACTTCTCCAGAGTAACACATAACGTAAGCTTGTCGCCTTTTGGAACAAAATCTGACCTTTTAGAGAATTCAGAGTGGAATACCGTCACTCTCCAATACTCTTACTGAGATTTGTTTCTTATTTGTTCACTTATAGGATGTGGGTGTTACTAGCTAGGCCAGCATTTATTGTACAACCCTAATTACTCTTCAAACATGGCGGTGAACTGCCGTCGTGGTCTAATTTGTATTTCTAGGAGTATAGAAGATTAAAGAGTGGTCTAATTGAATTGTTTAAGCTACTGTTAATTATTAACATTAAAAAAGTTTCAAGAGGGCGGCATGCGGCGCAGTGGATAGCACTGGGACTGCAGCACTGAGGACCCGAGTTCGAATCCCTGCTCTGGGTCACTGTCCGTGTGGAGTTTGCACATTCTCCCCATGTCTGCGTGGGTTTCACCCGCACAATCTAAAGATGTGCAGGTTAGGTAGATTGGCCACACTAAATTGCCGGTACTCTAAAATTGCTGCAGTCCATGTTGTGTAGGTACACCCACAGTGCTGTTAGGGAGGGGCCCAGCGACAGTGAAGGAATGGTAATATTACAAGTCAGGATGGTGAGTGACTTGGAGACGAACTTGCAGGTGATGGTGTTCCCATGCATCTGCTGCCTTTGTCTTTCTTTAGATGGTAGAGGTTGAGGGTTTGGAAGGTGCTATCATTGGGAGTCTTGGGGAGTTCCTGAAATGCATCTTCCAGATAATACTCATGGCTACCACTGTACACCAGTGGTGGACGGGGTGAATGTTTGTGGATGGGGTGCCAATAAGCAGGCTACTTTGTCCTGATTGGCGTCGAGCTTCTTGAATGTTGCTGAAGCTGCACTCATCCAGGCAAGTGGAAAGTATTCCATCACACTCCTGACTTGTGCCTTTGGTGGACAGGCTTTGGGAAGTCAGGAAGTAAGTTACTCACCACAGGATTTCTGGACTCTGACCTGTTCAATTCTTCAATTACATAATTTGACAATACAAGGGGACTATTCAGAGCACACAGCTACACCACTTGCAAATTAATTTAATTTAATAATCTTTATTGTCACAAGTAGGCTTAGATTAACACTGCAAATGAAGTTACTGTGAAAAGCCCCTAGTCGCCACATTCCGGTGCCTGTTCAGGTACAGCGAGGGAGAATTCAGAATGTCCAATCTACCTAACAAGCACGTCTTTCGGGACGTGTGGGAGGAAACCGGAGCACCCGGAGGAAACCCACGCAGACACGGGGAGAACGTGCAGACTCCGCACAGACAGTCACCCAAGCCGGGAATCGAACCTTTGACCCTGGCGCTGTGAAGCAACAATGCTATTCACTGTGCTACGGTACACAAGGTCCCTGCTACAACATATCAGTAATATAGATTGCCACATATAGGCTCACAATTCCCTCATCAGGAATAACATTAGGTTGAATGTGGTTAACAGGTTCCTGGTACATAGTTTGATGAAGTAGTTTAAAGAACCTGCAGGAGTCTCAAAATGGTGGAAGCAAAGCATCAGAGCGGTGGTTCACTTTTCTCAGAAAGGTTTCATAAAATGGTGGCCAGCTACCGGTGGAATATTGGCACTGAAGCTGTGGATCATTCCAACTTCAGATACTAACATTATAATCCTGTCTGTGACCAATAACAATGCGAGAACGCGCCAGTGTTGTGCGTCGTTGGAAAGTGAGTGAGTGACGGCCAAATTCGGGTCAGCCAGATGGGAAACATAAGCCTGGGCCACTCCACATTGAACCCTCTGGGTATCGCAAAACTGCAGCAATCCAACGTTCAAAAACACCAAAAATAGAACTGGGGAGAACAGTAACGTGCCAAAAGCAAAAGGAATGTCGTTAGAGTGCAAGGTTCCACAAGTGAGCAGATAATAAAATCCCGCTGGGAAATGTGTCTGCCTCCACATCATAGTTTTTCAAATTGTGGTTCCCAAGATCATCGGGTTCTGCCTGTCTGATCTTTAGCAAAACTCGCGCAAAAGTTACGCCTCGCGATTTGACTGATGTACGAAATGAAAAAAATGAAATGAAATGAAAATCGCTTATTGTCACAAGTTGGCTTCAAATGAAGTTACTGTGAAAAGCCCCTAGTCGCCACATTCCGGCGCCTGTTCGGGGAGGCTGGTACGGGAATTGAACCGTGCTGCTGGCCTGCCTTGGTCTGCTTTCAAAGCCAGCGATTTAGCCCTGTGCTAAACAGCCCCTTCAAAGCGTGTTACATAGAACATACAGTGCAGAAGGAGGCCATTTGGCCCATCGAGTCTGCACCGACCCACTTAAACCCTCACTTCCACTCTATCCCCGTAACCTAATAACCCCTCACTAACCTTTTTGGTCACTAAGGGCAATTTATCATGGCCAATCCACCTAACCTGCACGTCTTTGGACTGTGGGAGGAAACCGGAGCACCCGGAGGAAACCCACGCAGACACGGGGAGAACGTGCAGACTCCGCGCAGACAGTGACCCAGCGGGGAATCGAACCTGGGATCCTGGCGCTGTGAAGCCACAGTGCTAGCCCCTTGTGCTACCGTGCTGTCCCAAAATGCATCGCCTGAACAGGGACTTGAACCCTGGACCCTCAGATTAAAAGTCTTACGCTCTACCGACTGAGCTATCCGGGCCCTCGACTGAGCTATCCGGGCCCTGTTCGTCCTGTTACGAACCCCACAATGAAACTAAGTGCATTAGTGTCTCAGTGAACGTCTTAGTTTATGACTATCCCTGTCTGTAGCTCGGTGAGTACATTAGTCCATGACTGACCCTGTGAGTGTGGCAGTCAGTCACACACTGTCAATAATCTGGAACATGGATCTAATCCATTAGCTCTGCATTCTCACATTCGTTTGACGAACGTGGCTCCCCATAAATGCCACTCTGCCCTGTCTGCAGCAAATGATCATCATTCGTTACCCATTGCTCTGGCAGAGCTGAAAACCACCATGGACAGCATCTGTTATCTATCATCCCATGTCCATCTGCTGTGATTTCATTGTCCACGTGGAATGGAGATCTGATCTAAAGAAGCCTAACTCTGCTCCCCCCAGATGGTGGGAATACAAAGGCAGTTTGTAATCAGAACCGCCTTTCATGACATGATCCAATGTGTCCCTTTAGGATTTGGCTGGAGGTGGTTATTGTCCATGTCATTCAGGGGAGACCGAGTCCCAAACAATAAACCAGCCTCACTTGAAGGTTCACAACCCAAATACTAGCCGGGATTAACTTGAAAAGCTGCGCATTTCTGGTATATTTCCACTGACAATTCTCTCTCTTTTGATTCTGAACATATGGTACATGAGATTGAAGAGTTTAGGAACACTCGGCTTGTGCAGCAGAAAGGCCTGTCAGAAAAACAGCATTAAGCTCTGGGGAGAGATGGGAATGTTTGCTTTGGCTGTAGGCCTCAGGCTTCCTCATGTTTATGTGAAATCACAGATCAGTAAATTTAGTGTGTCCACTGAATGAGGGCCAGAGGGCCCATTGCACTACGTCAGACTACACACAGATCTGGCAGGGTAGATGTAAAATCGTTTGAAGGAACTAGACTGAACAGACCAGATGCAGACCAGTCTAGGAGATTTTGCCCCTGAGACTGCCCGATATGGGGGTCGGGAAGTGTTTGTTCATCAACCCTGGAATAGATCCTTTCAGTATAGCTCATATTTCCGCCATTTCCTTTAAACATCAGCTGTGCTTGTATCTCAAACAGCTACATCGTTAGTCGGCCCTCACATAAACCTCTAAGCAGGCCACATTCAGCTTGGATGACCAGAATGGTAGCGTCACTGAGTCGAATGGATGAACCACGGGAGAACCGTCGAAATGATCCTGGATTTTGATTATCTCCCTGACTGTGATGAGTGTCCATTTTCCTTTTGGGATCAATGCGCAGAGTATTTTTCCTTTATTTTTCTCGGGCCTAATATTCCAAACAATACTCCTAACTGAGAGGCCCCACAGAACATGACCACCCATTGGATAATAGGTCTCTACCGCCAGTCCCCCAAGGTGTACAATGGCAGCGGTATCTCTGTTGGCGTGCACCTTACATTATCGAGAGGAGATCGTAAAGTTTAAATCCTCGTTGCCATTGATCGAGGTCTCAGCTGCTGATTCGAACAGTTATCATGGTGTTCTGACTTGGGGTTTAATCCAGCAATGATGGCGACAGTCCTGTGAACAGTTTACCAGAGAGTGGTGACTGGGGTGTGGTGAGTGTGAGTTGCGATAGGTCAATATGTAGGCGGTCAGTGCAGCCACTGTGGCCTCGGTTTTCAGTGAATTTCTCAGGATCGCTTTCAAGATGACGGGCGGTTCCTGATTCCAGGATTCCTGACCCCCATAGCCAAGCTGTTGAATTTTGGAAGTGCCTTTTTTAATGGTGCGGGCTGGTTCCTGTCAAAGGCCTTCGTCCGGCAGTCCCGAACCTGGCTGACACCACTGTGGAGATGGGCATCTCCTACTCTGCAATTTTCATGGAATCAGCTCAGGTTTTTGAAGAGTCGTGGCTCATGGCCTCTATGCAGGTTTCAAACCCCATCCATCCCTATGGCCTCTTATGCTCCCTGGGCCAAACTCCACCCTTCAATCCATCCCTTATGGCCCATTGTGGTAGTGTGGTCCCTTTAAGAGGCAATATTTTGCAGGCCATGTGACAGGCCCTGAGCCATGGGGGACAGAGCAAGCGAACGTATGCCTATCGCTTGTTTAGGTGCAGATCTGGCTGTTGGAGTTTGGTCAGAGTTAGTCTGGCTGTTGTGGGAACAAGACCCATGTAGTAGTTGTACAGTTCTGTACTGTTGTGATTAAACACTGCCTTGTTGCTGGCCTCACAATACAACACCCCTCATTCTGCCCTTTCACATACCTCCTACAGCCCCTAACACCCCGTGCCAACCTGTGACATTTCCATCTATCCTCCCTTTTGCCCTCTAAGCATGTCTATGACAATTCCATGCCCATTTAACCACTATATACTACTTTAAACCAATTAATCCTAAAGTGTATAGTGGAATGTGTAAAAAAAAGCTTTAAAAATAGTAATTCATTCATAACTTTCTCCTTACAAAAAGTTCACTATAAGCCAGTAAATGTGTCAATCATTCAAATGCTTTGAACTATCAATAACAAAAACTGAAAACCACTAAACTGGTGTAAAAAATATTGTGAAATTGACAGCAGAGACCAGAAAGCCTGAGCTGTCAATCAAACAATGTTTTCTCTGTGGAGCAGCTGTTTCAATAAACATACTGATGTCTGGCCCCTCAACCAAACCTCATTATCTATGCTTGGCTGAGAGCCCAAACATCTATTAGATTAGCAAAACACCTTCGCTGAAGGCGATGCTAGGAGGGGGTGACTGAAAGCTTAGTCAAAGGGGTTGTTTCAAGGGGATTTTAACGGAGGAGAGGCAGACAGAGAGGCAGAAAGGTTAAAGAAGGAAATCTCAGTGTGAGGAGCCCAGGCAGAGTGTTCAATGGTGTGGTGCAGAGATGAACAAGAGAGTGCACTGCCCCCCCCCAAAAGCACCCCCTGCTGACCCAGTGCCTGTTCGGGGAGACTAGTACGGGAATTGAACCGAGCTGCTGGCCTGCCTTGGTCTGCTTTCAAAGCCAGCGATTTAGCCCTGTGCTAAACAGCGGGCCGAAGGACCTGTTCCTGTGCTGTACTTTTCTTTGTTCTTTGTTCTAGTATCTGAGAATATATTACCCAGAACTGCTGGGAATCAATTACCTGAGCTCTTTGTAGAAACAGTCCTTGTAGAAACAATATCTGAGCTAGATTCATGTTGACCGAGCTTTCAAATTGTCCTGGTTTTCTTGGTGTCCACCCTGAATTCAACAGGGCACAACTGTGCCCCTTGAATTTGCTTTGCCACTCTACTTGATCAAGGTTAATCTGTATTTCACATCCATCTACCCAACAAAGATACAAATCCCCTCATACCCTCACCCAACAAACACTGAACCACTGCCCGCATATAATCATATAAAACTACCTCTGTCCACACTTAATTTATTGGGATGTTCTGGATGATAAAAATGAAGGGTTTACCGACAATCCAATAGTCCTAGATTCCAAATAAGTTTCTGAATCCCCAACAACCTTGACCGAGATTCTACCCCAGAGAAATCTCCTCCGGTTTGAGTTCATTTGGTCCTGGGGAAGAATGGAATTTTTAAAAATTCATTTATGGGATGTGGGCATTGCTGGCTAGTCCAGCATTTATTGCCCATCCTTAGTTGCCCTTGAGAAGGTGGCGGTGAGCTGCCTTTATGAACTGCTGCAGTCCCCAAGGTGTAGGTGCACCCATGGTGCTGTTAGGGAAGGGAGTTCTAGGATTTTGACCCAGCGACAGTGAAGGAACGGCCAATCTATTTCCAAGTCAGGGTGGTGAATGGTTTGGAGGGGAACCTCCAGGTGGTGGGGTTTCCATGTATCTGCTGCCCTTGTCCTTCTAGATGGTAGTGGACGCAGGTTTGGAAGGTGCTGCTAAGGAGCCTTGGTGAGTTCCTGCAGAGCATCTTATAGATGGTACACTGCAAACACTGTTCGTAGGTGGTACCTGCACATTACCCATTGCACAACGGGAGAATCACCATTCATTCTGTCCAATCGCTGCTGAATTTGAATCTTAACTCCATTGTGCAGCCCATCCTCCCGGTTGGAACAACAAATGACAGTATGTTTGACAACAAAATAGCAACACCAAACTCAGTCGACCTCAACTTCCAATGCTCTCTTACCTTAACACTGAAGATATCGGAGGTGACAAATGCTCGTTCCTGAGAGATATCCAACACCCTAAGGCAAGAAGGAGTGAGAGAAGATGGAGTGAACTGAAGGCAGCGACAGAAAGAGAGTCAGAGTTTAATTATGTTCTTGAAAGGAAATAAGTTGTTGAAAATAAAGGATTGTTACGAAGTATTGGCAGAAAGCAGGGGTTAGACCAGGTACAATGAAATTTGGGAATTATGGGTGCTTCGGGAACTGGCATCAGACATCAGCTTTTTGCATGTGTTCATTGTACAGGATGTCATTTTAGCCATGTTCAGAGATAGTCACCATTGGCCCAGTGTGGGCAGCACGGTGGCACAGTGGTTAGCACTGAAGTCTCACGGCGCCGAGGGTCCCAAGTTCGATCCCGGCCCCGGGTCACTGTCCGTGTGGAGTTTGCACATTCTCCCTGTGTCTGCGCGGGTTTCGCCCCCACAACACAAAGATGTGCAGGGTAGGTGGATTGGCCACGCTAAATTGTCCCTTAATTGGAAAAAATAAATTGGGTACTCTAAATTTAAAAAAAACGAAGGGGAACAGCCGCTCCCTATCACGCCCCTCATAATCTTATACACCTCGATCAGGTCGCCCCTGGGTACTCTTAATTTATTTATAAAAAAATCATTGGCCCAGTGTTGACAACAAGAATTATTCTTGCCTAAAATAGTCCAGGAGGTGGCTGTTAACAAAATAAGATTTTTTATATATAAGGAAACAAAACACAAAACAGAATGCATACATTCCTACATAGATTTCATAGAATTTACAGAGCAGAAGGAGGCCATTCAGCCCATCGAGTCTGCACCGGCTCTTGGAAAGAGCACCCTACCCAAGGTCAACACCGCCACCCTATCCCCATAACCCAGTAACCCCACCCAACACTAAGGACATCTAACATATTAAAAAATTATTTGCTGGTAGATATTTAGAGGGAGATGGTGACATTGTCATTTCATTTGGCACGGTGGCACAATGATTAGCACTGCTGCCTCACAGCGCCAGGGACCCGGGTTCAATTCCAGCCTCGGGTGACTGTGTGGAGTCTGCACGTTCTCCCCCTGTCTTGCATGGGTTTCCTCCGGGTGCTCCGTTTTCCTCCCACAGTCCAAAGGTGTGCAGGTTAGGTGAATTGGCCGCGCTAAATTACCCCTTGGTGTCCAAAAGGTTAGATGGGGTTACGGGGAAAAGGGCGGGGCATTGGGCTCAGGTAGGGTGCTCTTCCGCAGGGTCGGTGCAGACTCAATGGGCCGAATGGCTTCTTTCTGCACAGTAGGGATTCTATAACTCCTACAATTTGACAGGTAATCCAGCGGTCTTTTCTAATGTCCTGGGGTCATGGTTTCAAATCTCACCATGGCTGCTGGTGGGATTTTTAAAAAAAACGTTCTTTTATAAATTTAGAGTACCCAATTCTCTTTTGTTCCAATTAAGGGGCAATTTAGCGTTGCCAATCCACCTACCCTGCGCATCTTTGGGTTGTGGGGGTGAAACCCACGCAGACACTGGGAGAATGTGCAAACGCCACACGGACAGTGATCCGGGGCCGGGATCGAACCCGGGTCCTTGGCTCCGTGAGGCAGCAGTGCCAACCACTGCGCCACCGTGCTGCCCCTTGCTGGTAGAATTTTAATTCAATTCAGAAATCTGGAATTAAAAGTTCGCAATCATTGATGGTAACCATGAAACTATCATTGATTGTTGCACAAACCCATCTGGTTCGCCCATACCCTTTAGGGGAGGAAATCTGCCATACTTACCTGGTCTGGCCTACGAGTGACTCCAGCTTCACGCTTGGTAATCGTTGCTGAATGAAGGGAGCTTGAATGGGCAACAATGTGGCAATGTGGTGGTGTGTTAAAGGTCAGTCGGTTAGGGTCACCATACCTCTTTCTCCGCCCGTCATTGCTCTGATCCCCGAACTGCTTTGGCTCCTGGTCAAACAATGTCCGAATTTTAAAATTCTCAAATCCTTCCATGGCTCCTCCCAGCTTTATAAGACGGAGATATTTGCACCCCTCCAATTTAGGCATCTTACGCATCCCCCATTTTAAACCATTGGGGACGATGCCTGTTGTCTCCTAGGCACAACCATCTTCAGCTGCTTCATCAGTGACCTTCCTTCCGTCATAAGGTCAGATGTGGGGATGTTCGCCAATGATTAGACATTTTTTTAGAATTCATTTATGGGATGTGGGTGTTGCTGGCTGGGGCAGCATTTATTGCCCATCCCTAATTGCCCATGAGAACGGAGTGGTGAGCTGCCGTCTTAAACCGCTGCAGTCCCCGTGGTGTAGGTACACCCACAGTGCTGTTAGGGAGGGAGTTCCAGGATTTTGACCCAACGACAGTGAAGGAACGGTGATACAGACTCAAGTTAAAGTCCCCTGAACGGCACATTTAAAGGGGTGCTCAATGGCACTTTGCTGGGTTTTTTTTTAACCTCGGGGAGATTCTCTCTGCTGAGGCCACACTTAGAAGGAGGTTCCTCGCAGATCGGGGAGCCATTTTGACTGGCTGCGCCGTCCCTATGCTCCCCTGACAGGGTGCCAGTCTGGCAATGCCAAGGTGCCAGGTGGAGTGCAAGGGTGCCCCTGACAACCCAGGGGGCTCCAATGGCCTGGGAGGCCCTTCCAGGTACCGTTATGACTGGTCCACGTTTGTACTAAACGGCGCCCTGGTGAGGCCATACAGCTCATTTAAATATGCGGTTCTGGATGTTGCCCAGTGAGGGTGAGATCCAGATCGTGCTGGGTGCAGTGAGCCGGGTGACTTGGATGGTAGACGGTGAAGAGATGGTTGAAGGACTGGCGTCAAAGTTAAGCCAAACCGGGTGAGGGTGACTGCCTTCCCTCCCTGAAGGACAGAGTGAATGGGTTTGTGTGACAATCTGACAACTCTATAGTCACAGTTACTGATACCAGCTTGTTATTTCTAGATACAGTCGGATCGGAACTCGGATTCACTGGATTTTTAGTCCCAATTTCTGGATTTCCAGGAACGATAAAACATAAAGAGCCGATGGTCTCTCCGCACTCACCGTGCTTCTTCACGGGCAAATATCTCGAGTAGTTTCGCGACATCTGCCGCGCAGTCGGCCAGTTGGAGGGAGAACTTGCACAGCTTGCTGTCCAGCACCAAGGCCCTGTCCAGACACTGGCGCATCAGGGAGACCTCCATATTTCCGCTGCACAAAACGATGGCCACTCTGAAATAGATAGCCGGAGACCTGTTAGCAAACATCTGGGCCAAACGTGCTTCCCCTGCAGCAGCTTGAGGTGTCGGAACACTCAGCCAGAGGAAGACTAGTCCTGCAGGTGGTCTCCCAGCAGCTGCCCTCGTCCCTTCAAGGAACCCCGAGAACAGGCAAAGCATCCTGCAATGAGCTGGCAATATATCACCTTACGGTCAATTAAGAATCATTCAAGTAATGGAGAAATCTGCCATGGATGATTAGAGATAGGAATGGGATGGATAAAACTACAGTGAACTGGTTAGGCCTGTATGGCAGGAGGGTTTCATGTGCACACACACTCTGATGATGAGGGGAAGTCGGACGCACCTACACCCTTCCTGATGTGATTGCTCTCTTGCCTGTCAATCCAGGCGAGCTGGAGTTCAGGTCTCCACCCTGAAACGAGCCTTCTTCTAGACAGGAATTCTACCACAAATCCAAACAATCATTCCATTCTTTGAGGCGAAGAGATGGCAAAAGTGAGACGGTTAATAAGTTCAAACAAACTCATGGAGTGGGAGGAAACTCAGATAGGTGAGGTGAAGCGGAAATGGGAAGATGAGCTGGGGGCGGAGGTAGAGGCGGGTCTGTGGGAGGATGCTCTGAGCAGAGGCAACACGTCCTCAACATGTGCCAGGCTCATGTTATGGTTCACCAGGCACACATGACGGTGGCCCTGATGAGCAAATTCTTTGGGATAGAGGACAAGTGTGTGAGGTGTGCGGGAGGGCCAGCAAACAATGACCATATGGTTTGGGCATGCCCGAAGCTGAGGAGATACTGGCAGCGATTTGTGGATGTCATGTCCACGGTTCTAAAAACAAGGGTGGCGCGGAGTCCAGAGGTGGCGATTTTCGGAGTGTCGGAAGATCCGGGAGTCCAGGGGGCGAGAGAGGCTGACGTTTTGGCCTTTGCCTCCTTGGTAGCCCGGAGATGGATCTTATTAGCGTGGAGGGTGTTTTGTTATGCTCTTCATGTCGCATAAGCTGCTTCTTTGTTGTACACTCTGACAAAGGAAGGTTCAGACTTGGAGATAGCTTTAACAGATTTATTAAATGTTTAACAATTCTCCTACTTGGATTTGACTCTCCTGTTAATCCTGCTATAGCTACTCAGACTAACTAACCAGTCTGCTACAATCCACGTGGTGGGTGCGATGTGTTTCAATCAACCCTGTCTTTACTCACTAAGTGTCTCCACTGGAAAGAGACTGAGCATGTGTGCTGTGTCCTTTTATATGGGTTAGTGTACTGCCCCCCTGTGGTAGTGTCACGTCTGGGAGTGTCGTGACTGCCCATTGTTCCTGTCCTATTGGTTGAATGTCTGTGTGTCATGGTGTCTCTGGTGCTCCCTCTAGTGTCTATCTAGGTGTAGTGTCTTTATGTTAACCCCTTGTGTATTTACAGTGATGCATATCACCACAGAGGGAATCGAAGCCCCCAAAATCAGGGGTTTGGGTTAGTGCCATGGCTGGTGTAGCCATCTGGGATGGCCACATCCCGATTACAAAATGGACACTTTGCAAAGAATGCAGGGAAAATTGGACAATACTGAGAAAACAAGCAGATGCAAGGTTTGTCTGTTGATTGGAGCTATACCTTCCAGATAAGACCGAGACTGCAGAACCATCTACATACTAATGAGCCATCTCCGGGGACTAAAGGGTAACATTTAGGTAAACAATGCTAAGACAGACACCCCGGCGCCAGAGGAGACTAAAACAAAGCAGACCAACGGCCACCTAGGACACGCCCAGCAAGCAGGGAACCCACCCCTCTATTGGAGGAAAATCGATAAGAACGATTGGGAAACGGCCCAATTAATTGGGGCCAAGTTCAAGGCCCGCCCAAAAGCGCGCAAAGTCCTTTAGAGTATAAAAAGGACCCCAAGAGAGAATCGCTCTCTTGGCCTTGGCGAGGAGAGACCCGCCAAAGCTGCTCCAGACCAAGTAAGTTCCAAGTCAACGCACGCTACGAGATAGATGCTCCTAGTTGCTATCCTGCAAACAGCTCAACTCAGAAGCCTCAGAACCGAGCAACGGCCATTGTTCCTCTGACTGAGTGGGCACCAAGTATTGGCTTTTAGTAGTACTGATAGATTAGGTTGTAGAGTTTTATGCATCAGTATATTTGACTGTGTGTGTAAGTAAATGAGCATTGATTTTGAACTTACTAACTGGTGTATCAAGTCTTTGATCAGTATTCGGTTCTGAACCTTGTGGCGGTATCGAAAGATAGCTGGCGACTCTTGCGCAAACGTAATTAAACAGAGCCAAATTAAGAGAGAACACAATTAGCAACACTGGGTTCCTCAGACTTGAGAAAATAAAATTTTCATTTGCCATGAAGTTACTGTGAAAATCCCCTAGTCACCACACTCCGGCGCCTGTTCGGGTACAGTGGGGGAGAATTCAGAATGTCCAATTCACCTAACAAGCACGTCTTTCGGGACTTGTGGGAGGAAACCAGAGCGCCCGGAGGAAACCCACGCAGACACGGGGAGAACGTGCAGACTCCGCACAGACAGTCACACAAGCCGGGAATCAACCTGGGACCCTGGCGCTGTGAAGCAACAGTGCTAACCCCACTGTGCTATTGTGCCGCCCATACTGGTCACATCAAGGACTCTGGCACTGAAAAGAATATAACGTTCTGAAGATCACAGCGTGGACGCAAGCACAGAGGTGATTTGTTATGTTGTAGGTGTAACATAAGCGGCTTCCTTGTGGTGCACAAAGGAAGGTTCTGACGTGGAGATAACTTCAACACGTTTATTAAACTATTTACACTTCTATTACTCGGGTTCGACACTACTGCTAATCCTACTATAGCTACCCAGACTGACTAACCAGTTGCTGCAATCCACGTGGTGGGTGCAATATTGTATCAACCCTGTGTCTGTTCTCACTGACTGTCTCCACTGGAAAGAGGCAGATCATGTGTGTGGTGTCCTTTATATATGGGTTGGTGTAATGCCCCTGTGGTCGTGTCACCTCCTTGTGTATCGTGAATGTCTATTGGTCGTGTCCTATCTACTTGACCTATTGGTTGAGTGTGTGTGTGTGATGTTTCTAGTGCTCCATCTAGTGTCTAGCTAGCCTACGTGCATTTACATTGATGCACCCACATCCCCCCTTTTTTATGTTACATATTTTCTGTACACTTGAGAAAATTGAATAAAGAACAGGTAGATAAGGTAAGGTATATACAAGTCATGGGAACAGTGATTAAACAGTAAGGCCAAATCATTCGTGCGAGTCCATAAACCATCAATCATCATGGTCAAATGTCTCTCTTGGTTATGAACGCCATCAACGTCCCTGTGCCACAGGAACCAAGAAGTGGTCAAATCACTTTGCTGTCTGATTTGGAGTCCCTTTCTTTTTTCGATGTTTGTGATGGTGCTGTCGGATGGCATCTTGTAGCTGTTGATGTGTTGACGTTGAAGAGGTACCATCAACAGTATCATTCAAGGTCATGGATGTGCCATATGTTGAAGTTGGATAAGACTGTGCATACTGGTTCTGGCCACATGCTGTGCGGGAAGGGTGATCCTGCTGAGAACCGTTGAAGCTTGTCGAAGTGGGAACAGAATTGCTGCTCGCATAAATACCTGTTGATGGTGTGAAACTAGAACCTTGCATCTGATAGGAATATGCCGTCAGGCCAGGCTGGGTTGCAGCAAATCCTGGGCAGTAACTAAGGCATCCAGTCTGTAGTGCAGATTGCGCTGGCGGTAGTCCTCCTTCGGTCTTGATTCCATTAGTGGGCAATCCGTAGTGCTGGCTTGTTTGAGAATATGCGGCATAGACTGCTGGCTGCTGCATGCCTGAATACTGGGTTTGTCCAGCATGAGCTGTCCTTGGCTGCACTGCTGGTGTGGAAAAAATGTGTGGATAGAGCTGTGGTGAATATTGGTGTATTCCTCCTGGACTGTAGCCACTGCTTGTTATTACTGACCCAGTGTAATTGTTAAGTGATCCATCTCCTGTCATTGTGGCATCTGCTGTCACCCTGAGCGTGCCATCACTGAGGGTGCGGCACTCCCTGTGTGGAGTAAAGTCCGGCTTATGTGAATCAGAGTCGGCGTTTGGTTGCTCCCCATCTGGAGTCTGGTCTGTTTTAACTGAGTCAGTGTTGGTTTGTTGATGCTCCCCGTCTGGAATCTTAGCAGGTTCACTGGAGTCAGCTGAGATTTCTTGAAGCTGCACGTCTGGAGTTGGAACGTGCAGGAATGCATTGACTTGTGGAGAGGTTCGAGCGAATGAGGGTGGAAGTATCGTGGTGTCACCGGAGTCACCAGTGGTCTCACAGTGATCGTCGAGTGCCTCTGTACACACTAGCTGAGGTCTGTCACTTTGCACATCTTGCATGGGAAGTGGGATGCTGTCGTCACTTGTTTCACATACCGTGGGTAGATCCTCAGTAGCTGTTTGCTGTTCACTTGGGTTGGGTAAACTGTCAGAGTCTTCATCTGGTGGTGCAAACAATGTGGGTCAACTGTCATTGTCTTGCTGTTGTCCTTCATTTGGGCTTGGACTGTCATCATCGCTTTGTTCTTCACTGTAGCATGATAGACCGTCATGGTCATCCTGCTGTGCACTGGAGCGTGGTAGACTTTCATAGTCTTCTTGCTGTTTACTTGAGCATGGCAGATTTGCATCGTCTGCCGCTAGTTGGTCAGAGGAGGTTGCTAGACCCTCGTGGTCTTGTTCCTGCAAGGACTGCACGTCGGAGTCTTGCGTCGCTGCAGAGGCTTGTGACACTGGAGTCACTTCTTGTTCATGCAAGGACTGCGGTGTGGAGTCTTGCATGTCTTCTTTCGTAGAGTCGGGATCCCTGAGTGGTGCATGGAACACGCTCTGTGTGACAGCAGGCCGCTCTCTGTGGGCTTGTACCACTCTCTGCCTCTTGGTTTCCGGCTGCAGCATCATCCTGCACTCACGAGTTGGGATGTTATATCTGCTGGGTTGAAGATCCTCAAATCCGAAGAACGAATCCGCGTCTGCGTTGGATTCAATACGGGGGTCGCCAATGTGCAACACGTCTAGTTGCGGTTCGGATTTGGTACTGGGGTAGCCTCCCAAGGTGAAAGGTTCGTCCGAGTCGAAGTCTTCTAGGACCATGTCATCACTGTTTGCGTCGGAGCAGGCATTGGGCTCGCGAGGTCCAGAGAAAATGTAAAGGTTGGTATCGAAGTATTCAAGGTCGGAATCATCAGTTTGGGCGTAGGTAACTGCTTGTTGCAGGGTTCTTCGGAGGTTAATTTCATTTTCTGGTTCAATTTGAGGCATTGTGCTGTCATTCCAGGTGAAGGAAGGTTTTACGGCTTTAAAACATTTTTTGTTTGATTTGGGACATTTCCCCTTTAAATGGGCGTGGTACGGGGCCTCTCACGTCATGACGCATGTGACGTAGTGCGTAGGAAGCGATTGCGCACGCGCAGATCGCTGTTCCTTTACTGATGGCCATTTTAGTGACTGCGCATGTGCGGCGTCTTGCACATACGCAAACAGACCTTCCCGTTCTGCACACTTCTCGCGCAACTGTGCAAGTGCAGACCTTTTAGAAAGATGGCCGCCGATCAAAACTGTTCTCTGCTCCGGGATCTCAGCATCGTGGTGAGTACTAGCTCTTCTCTTACCTTTTCTTGCTGGTTGGAGTTTGTTTTCCTCACAGTATTTGCCAAATTTGTCCAGGGCTGCCTGGAAGTCGCTCCTGTTTTGCCCCTTGGAGAACTTGAATTTTTTAAAGGTTTCTTCTGCTCTGGCACCGGTGATGGTGAGGAGAAGCTCTGTTATTTCAGGATCGGCCACTTCTTCTAGTTCGGCTGCCACCGGGAAGATTTCAAACCTTTGCCAGAATACCCGCCAGTTTTCGCGGAGATCGCCATAGCACTGGAGCTGCTGCGGAACCTGGATCTCGAACATCTTGCCTGGGTATCGTTGCTGGTTGTCACTGTACGCTGAGGTATGGCTATATGGATTGAAACTGTTCAGTCCTGGTACCATGATTTGTTATGTTGTAGGTGTAACATAAGTGGCTTCCTTGTGGTGCACTTGACAAAGGAAGGTTCTGACGTGGAGATAACTTCGACACGTTTATTAAACTATTTACACTTCTATTACTCGGGTTCGACACTACTGCTAATCCTACTATAGCTACCCAGACTGACTAACCAGTTGCTGCAATCCACGTGGTGGGTGTAATATTGAATCAACCCTGTGTCTGTTCTCACTGACTGTCTCCACTGGAAAGAGGCAGGACTGTCTCCACTGGAAAGAGGCAGATCATGTGTGTGATGTCCTTTATATATGGGTTGGTGTAATGCCCCCCTGTGGTCGTGTCACCTCCTTGTGTATCGTGAATGTCTATTGGTCGTGTCCTATCTACTTGATCTATTGGTTGAGTGTGTGTGTGTGTGTGATGTTTCTGGTGCTCCATCTATTGTCTAGCTAGCCTACATGCATTTACATTGATGTACATCACCACAAGAGGTAGGCCGGGTTACCAACCCTCCAGAATTGGCCTGGAGTCTCCAGGAATTGAAAAACAATCTCCAGGATTCTGCTGTGTGCAACTCTGGAGAAAAATCACTGGGACAGTAAAGAAGAGAACTGCTTTCCAGTTGGAGTCGGAAGGCCGAGCGTCACAAGGCTGGGTGCGTTGGCCAACTGATGGCTGGAGGGCAAGTCATACGATGGAACCTCCCAGGAGTACATTTAATCACTGTTGGCAATCCCAACTCTGACCCTGGCAAGACTGGAGAAACTAACACCACCCCTGGAGGAGCAGAAATTGGCAAAGAAGACACAAACATTTAGGTACAAATTCTACGAAGGGTTAATGCAAATCTCAAAACTCTCCAGACCTTGAAATTATAGACAGTGTAGTGAATTTCACTGCCCTCGGATTCCAAAAAGGAGGTCATGTTGCAGTTAATACAGCGAGGAATTGTGATAAAACACAGGAAGACATCAATAAACTTGCAGAATGGCCGTTTAAATGCCAAATGAGCCTCATTATAGATAAACCTCAGGGAGTACACATGGAGAAGAATAAGGAGACAGTGTGCGAAAAATAAGTGCCTAAAAGGGGTTGGAAGAGAGAGGCATAGAGAGGTGCAGATACACAGATTACGAAAGCTAAAAAGGCCATTAGGAAAAGCAAACAAGCGCTGAGATTCATTTGTCGAAGTGAAACGAAACTTGGGTCGATAAATCCTTGCTTCGACCACTCTTGAGAGTACTGTGGACTGTTCTGGTGTCCGTATTATGAAAAGAGGCACTGGGGAAGGTGCAAAGAATGATTTACTGGAACAATGTCAGAACTGAGAGATCGTACGCATCAGAAAAGATTGAACAGGCTCGGCTGTTTTCTCTAGAAAATAGGAGGCTGAGGGAGTGATGTCATTCTGATTATAGGGGAGTTTGATAGGGCAGAAGTGCAGAGGAGATTTATACTTGCTGATAACAGGGACAGAATTTCCTGCACGGCATGCATGTTATGTGGGCAGAATCAGAGGCGGCTGCGATTCCCAATCCCGGCCGAGATCAGTTGAGAATAGTGATATTCGTGGTCAGCACGGTAGCACAGTGTCGAGCACTGTTGCTTCACAGCTCCAGGATCCCAAGTTCAATTCCCGGCTTGGGTCACGTGCGGAGTCTGCACGCTCTACCCGTGTCTGCGTGGGTTTCCTCCGGGTGCTCCGGATGTGGTTAGGATGTCCAAAGGAAAAGGTTAGGTTGGGTTACGGGGATAGGGTGGAGGTGTGGGGTTAAGTGGGGTGCTGTTTCCAGGGGCCTGTGCAGACTCGATGGGTCGAATGGCCTCCTTCTGCACTCCAAATTCTATATCACTGTGATGAATGGTTACTGTACCCTTAACACCATGTAGGTGATGCCCCTTTAAGACCGGGTTTGGAACCCTGGGGGACTCCGCCTCCGGCTCCGCCCACCAGGGAGCCGTATATAAGGTGACGTCCTGTAGGCGGCACTCAGTAAGCACACGTCTCTGTAGCTGGCTAGTTCTCTGCTTATTAAAGCCCTCATTTACCATTCCACACTCTTGTGACGTTATTGAGGATACTACAATCACCAACCAACGTAAATCGTGGTCACATTAGGTCAGAGGGGGTGGGTGCACAGTGTGTGTGCCGTGTCCAATGACGGCCCACCTTGAAGCTCAAAAGGCGGCGTGCAGGGAGCAGGGTAAATCTTGGTCAATTGGGACGTAATTCCCTCAATAAGGAGCATAATTGTTGGCGCTGCTGATCTGTGCTGGCCAACCGAAATATCGCGTGAGTGCACGATGGCGTCGGGATACCTGCGACCCGCCAGATGTGAAATTCAACCCTAGGGACCGTAAAAACCAGACAGTCACAGATAAGTCCAATTGAGAATTCGGGAGAAGCGCCCAGGGATTGGTTAGAATGTGAAATTCGCTACCACAGGGACTGGTTAAGGAAAATTGCCTTTTAATTCGTTCATGAGATTTGGCGTAGAACAGCACGGATGCATTTGTAAAAAAATTTTAACTACCCAATTATTTATTTATTTATTTCCAATTTTAGGGGTCATTTAGCGTGGCCAATCCACCTAACCGGCACATCTTTGGATTGGGGGGTGAAACCCACGCAAACACGAGGAGAGCGTGCAAACTCCACACGGACAGTGACCCAGGGCCGGGATTCGAACCGGGGACCTCAGCGCCGCAGTCCCAGTGCTAATCACTGCGCCACATGCCGCCCAGCACGGATACATTCAAGGGGAAGATCACGAAGCACATGAGGGATAAAGGAACGGAAGGATACACTGACGGGGTTAGGTAAAGAGGTAAGGGAGGAGGCTTAAATGAAATGAAAATCGCTTATTGTCACGAGTAGGCTTCAATGAAGTTACTGTGAAAAGCCCCTAGTCGCCACATTCCGGCGCCTGTTTGGGGAGGCTGTTACGGCTGGCATAGATCTGATGGGTAGAAAGGCCTGATCCTGTGCTGCATAAACAGGGTGGAAATCAAACTGAGAGTCTATTAAACTATAAGAGCAAAACTCAGATCGAGACCCGAGTCTTTCTTTTACTATTCTTTCAAGGCACGCGGGAAAGGCCAGCACTTGTTGCCAACCCTAATTGCCCTTGAACGGAATGATTCGCTCAACCATTTCAGAGGGCCGTTAAAAGTCGCACACATCGCTGTGGTCTGGAGTCCCATGTAGGCCAGACCGGGTAAGGACAGCAGATTTCCTCCCCTGCAGGGGCATCAGTGATTTTAAACAACGACTGATGGCGGTGGTCAAATTTCAAATCACAGATTTTATTAATTGAATTTAAATTCAGCTGCCATGGTCAAGTCCCTCGATCAGGCACTGGTCATTAATTTGCCACTTAAGTGCCGCAGTCTGTCAGCGGGGTGCGAAGTTTGACCGTGGGCCTTCTCACCCAAAACGTTATTCTGGTGAAGGAGGAAAGGTGGCAGCTTCTGGCTCCCCACCTTCCCGTCCAAACAAATGCCCTACCCACCTCTAAACTCGCCACAGAGAAAGCAAAAGGTGGCCCTGCACAAACCTCCCCCCACCGCTTCTTCATCTAACCCTATCAGCACATAATCTATTGTATTCCCTTCTCCCTCACATGCTTCCTAGCCTCTCTTTAAATACATCCACGCTCTTCACTCAACTATTTGCGGCGACTTCCGGTTGCGGCGATGCGGAGCTAAGCCGCACATTTCGGCAGCTCCCGCTATCACGGACTTTTGGGCTCTCCAGAGGAGCCCCAACTGAATTTTTTTGATTTAATCCCGTGTGGGAAGGTGAAGTAAGGTCCCCCCCCTTACGCTGTATGGCGGAAATTGGCGGTGGAGCGTTGGAGAAAGAGGCTCTGGAGCAGCAGCAAAAACGAGGGGGAAAAAACAAGATGGCGGACGGCGGAGATCGAGCAGCATGGGGGCCGGACGAGCAGGAATTCCTCAGGCGCTGCGTGGAGGAGCTTAAAAAGGAGGTGCTGGCGCCAATGCTGTTGGCGATCGAGGGGCTGAAGGAGACCCAGAAGGCCCAGGCGGTGGAGCTTCGTGAGGTGAGGGATAAAACGGATGAGAACGAGGACGAGATCCTGGGCCTGGCGGTAAAAATGGAGGCGCACGAGGCGGTGCACAGGAGCTGGGCCGAGAGACTCGAGGTCCTGGAGAACAGGTCGAGGAGGAAGAATCTCTGGATTCTGGGTCTCCCCGAAGGAGTGGAGGGAGCAGATGCCGGGGCGTATGTGAGTACGATGCTCCAGTCGCTGATGGGTGCGGAGGCCTCTCCGACCCCCCTGGAGCTGGAAGGGGCTCACCGGGTCCTGGCGAGAAGACCCAAGGCTGATGAGCCGCCAAGGGCGATAGTGGCAAGGTTCCATCGCTTCGCGGACAAAGAAAGTGTTCTGAGATGGGCCAAGAAGGTGCGGAGCAGTAGATGGGAGACTGCAGTGATCCGAGTCTACCAGGATTGGAGCGCGGAGGTGGCAAGGCGGAGAGCTGGCTTCAACCGGGCCAAGGCGGTGCTGCATAAAAAAAGAGTCAGGTTCGGCATGCTGCAGCCTGCGCGACTGTGGGTCACTTATCAGGACCGACACCATTATTTTGAAACGCCAGAAGAGGCTTGGACCTTTATCCAAACGGAAAAATTGGACTCGAACTGAGGGGCTGTGGTCGTGGGGGGCGGATGTTGGTTGTATACGGGGTTGTAAATATGGGTAAAGAATATTTCATGGGTGGGATGATGGATGGGGATGTGGGTAGAGTTCTGGTTAAAATTCTTTTTTTTTTTCTCTTTCTTTCTCTGTAGACGAGATGGTGGGGAATGTGGGCGTCGGTGCTGGAGGGAGGTGAGACTCGGGGATGGGGGAACTGGGAAAATGGCCGCAACAGGAGCTGCGCCACAGGGGGCTGGGCTGGCTCAGGAAAGCGCGGGCTTTTTCCCGCGCTGGGGGGGGGAAGGAGGAAGGTGAGGAGGAAGAGGGACTCCCACACGGGGAGATCAACAGGAAGGCGGGGGAAGCCGGGGTCAGCAGAAGTCAGCTGACTCACGGAAGTAATATGGGGGGAGCAAGAGTGCTAGGTTAAGGAAGGGATGGGTAGGACAGGTGTTCCATTCAGGGCTGGATGCGAAGAATAGAGGGGTGGCAATATTGGTGGGGAAGCAGGTGTCGTTTGAGGCCAAGAACATAGTATCGGACAATGGAGGCCGATTCGTGATGGTTAGCGGTAGGTTGCAGGGAGCGGAGGTGGTACTGGTGAATGTATATGCCCCGAACTGGGACGATGCTGGATTCATGAAACGGATGTTGGGGCGTATTTCAGACTTGGAGGTAGGGAGCTTGATAATGGGTGGGGATTTTCACACGGTGCTGGACCCAGCATTAGATCGCTCCAGGTCGAGGACGGGGAAGAGGCCGGCTGCGGCCAAGGTGCTTAGAGGGTTTATGGATCAGATGGAGGGAGTAGATCCGTGGAGATTTGCCAGGCCTTTGGCCAGAGAATTTTCTTTTTTCTCCCACGTGCATAAGGCCTACTCCCAGATAGATTTTTTTGTTCTGGGCAGGGCATTGATCCCGAAAGTGGAGGGAACGGAGTATTCGGCCATAGCCATTTCAGACCATACCCTGCATTGGGTGGAGCTAGAGCTGGGGGAGGAGAGGGACCAATGCCCGCTGTGGCAGTTGGATGCGGGACTGCTGGCAGACGAGGAAGTGTGGTGGAGGGTGCGAGAGTGCATCGAAAGGTATCTGGAGGCCAACGACAACGGGGAGGTGCAGGTGGGAGTAGTATGGGAGGCGCTGAAGGCGGTGGTCAGGGGAGAGTTAATCTCCATCAGGGCTCACAGGGTGAAGAGAGAGGGCAGGGAAAGGGAGAGGTTAGTGGGGAAGATTTTAAGGGTGGACAGGAGATATGCAGAGGCTTCTGATGAGGGACTACTCAGGGAGAGACGACGTCTCCAGACGGAGTTCGACCTGTTGACCACAAGGAAGGCAGAGGCACAGTGGAGGAAGGCACAGGGGGCGATATATGAATGGGGGGAGAAGGCGAGTCGGATGGTGGCACATCAGCTCCGTAAGAGGATGGCAGCGAGGGAAATGGGTGGAATCAAGGATGGCAGGGGAACTACGGTGCGGAGTGCGGTGAAAGTGAATGAGGCATTCAAGGCCTTTTACGAGGAGCTGTATAGGTCCCAGCCCCCAGGGGGAAAAGAGGGGATGCGACGATTCTTGGACCAACTGAGGTTCCCGAGGGCGGAGAAGCAGGAGGTGGCTGGTTTGGGGGCGCCAATTGAGGTGGAGGAGCTGGTTAAAGGACTGGGGAGCATGCAGGCAGGGAAGGCCTCGGGGCCGGATGCGTTCCCGATGGCGTTTTATAGGAAGTTTGTAGACCTGTTAGCCCCGTTGCTGGTAAGGACCTTCAATGAAGCAGGGAGGGGGATCCCTGCCCCCGACAATGTCGGAGGCGACGATCTCTTTGATCTTGAAGCGGGATAAGGACCCATTGCAATGTGGGTCACATAGACCGATCTCACTCCTTAACGTAGATGCTAAGTTGCTGGCAAAAATGTTGGCTGAGGATTGAGGACTGTGTCCCGGGGGTGATTCACGAGGACCAGACGGAATTCGTAAAGGGTAGGCAGCTAAACACCAATGTGCGAAGGCTCCTAAATGTGATAATGATGCCATCGGTGGAGGGAGAGGCGAAGATAGTGGCAGCCATAGGCGCGGAGAAGGCCTTTGACCGAGTAGAGTGGGAGTATCTCTGGGAAGTGTTGAGGAGGTTTGGGTTCAGGGGAGGGTTTATTAGTTGGATCAAGCTCCTGTATAGAGCCCCGGTGGCGAGTGTGGTCACGAACCGGCGGAGGTCGGAGTATTTCCGGCTGTATCGCGGGACAAGGCAGGGGTGCCCCCTGTCCCCTCTGCTGTTTGCATTGGCAATTGAACCTTTGACCATGGCGTTTAGGGAGTCGGGGAAATGGAAGGGGGTGGTCCGAGGGGGAGAGGAACATCGATTGTCGATGTACGCAGACGACCTGTTGCTGTATGTGGCGGATCCAGTGGAGGGGATGGTTGATGTCATGCAGATCTTAAGGGAGTTTGGAGATTTTTCGGGCTATAAGCTCAACGTGGGAAAGAGTGAGCTCTTTGTGGTGCATCCGGGGGATCAGGGAAGAGGGATAGATGACCTACCGTTGAGGAGGGCGGAAAGGAGCTTTCGATACTTGGGGATTCAGGTAGCTAGGAGCTGGGGGACACTGCACAAACTTAATTTGACGCAGCTGGTAGAACAGATGGAGGAGGATTTTAAAAGGTGGGACATGTTGCCACTCTCGCTGGCGGGTAGGGTACAGTCAATTAAAATGGTGGTCCTCCCAAAGTTTCTTTTTGTGTTCCAGTGCCTTCCAATCATGATCACCAAGGCCTTTTTTAAGAGGGTAGGCAGGAGCATTATGAGTTTTGTGTGGGCGAGCAAGACCCCGAGGGTAAGGAGGGGGTTCCTGGAGCGTAGCAGGGATAGAGGAGGGTTGGCGTTGCCGAATTTGGGTGGCTACTACTGGGCAGCCGACGTGGCGATGATCCGTAAGTGGGTGATGGAGGGAGAGAGGGCGGCGTGGAAGAGGTTGGGGATGGCGTCCTGCAAAGGAACGAGCCTGGGGGCGCTGGTGACGGCACCACTGCTACTCTCGCCGACAAGGTACACCACGGGCCCGGTGGTGGCGGCAACGCTAAAGATCTGGGGGCAGTGGAGACGCCACAGGGGAGCGCTGGGAGCCTCGTTGTGGTCCCCGATTAGGAATAACCATCGGTTTGTCCCACGAAGGATGGACGGGGGGGGTTCCAGAGCTGGCATGGGGCAGGGATTAGAAGAATGGGGGACCTGTTCATCGATGGGACGTTTGCGAGCTTAGGGGCGCTGGAGGAGAAATTTGGTCTACCCCCGGGAAATGCCTTCAGGTACATGCAAGTGAGGACGTTTGTGAGGCGGCAGGTGAGGGAATTCCCGCTGCTCCCGGCACATTGGATTCAAGACAGGGTGATTGCGGGCGTATGGGTCGGGGAGGGCAAGGTGTCGGCGATCTACCAGGAGATGAAAGAAGAGGAGGAGGCTTTGGTAGAGGAGCTGGGGGAGGAGATTGAGGAGGAGCTGTGGGCTGATGCCCTAAGTAGGGTTAATTCCTCTTCCTCGTATGCCAGGCTCAGCCTGATACAGTTTAAGGTAGTGCACAGAGCGCATATGATGGGGGCGAGGCTGAGTAGGTTCTTTGGAGTGGAGGACAGATGTGGGAGGTGTTCAGGAAGTCCGGCGAACCATGTCCATATGTTTTGGTCATGCCCGGCACTGGAGGGGCGTTGCGGGAATAGTTTCTAAGGTGGTGATAGTCCGGGTCAAGCCAAGCTGGGGGCTAGCACTATTTGGAGTAGTGGACGAGCCAGGAGTGCAGGAGGCGAAAGAGGCCGGCATTCTGGCCTTTGCGTCCCAAGTAGCCCGGCGAAGGATCTTGTTGATGTGGAAAGAGGCGAAGCCCCCCAGTGTGCAAGCCTGGATAAATGATATGGCAGGGTTTATCAAGTTGGAGAGGATAAAGTTTGCCTTGAGAGGATCTGCGCAGGGGTTCTACAGGCGGTGGCAACCGTTCCTAGACCGTCTCGCGGAGCGTTAGATGAAGGTCGGACAGCAGCAGCAGCAACCGTGGGGGGGGGGGCGGTTTCTGGGGGGCATTTGAGCAAGAAACCACATGAACGATCCGGAAAACTGACATGTACGGGAGGAATCCAATGTACAAAGTTCTGTATCGTTGATTTGCCATGTTCATGTCTGGCTATGCGAGCATTCTTTCTTTGTTGTTACGGGGGGCGGGGGGGGGGGGGGGGGGGTTTGTTTGTATGGTTGAAAATTTTGTTTAAAAACGTTTAATAAACATTTTTTTAAAAACTATTTGCGGCAGTGATTTCCATATTCAGAGCACTCTCTCGAGTATGAGATGCCATTCGAGAAAATGAAGTGTTAAAAAAAACGTTTTGAAAACCTATGACAGCAAATGAACTGAAATTGGAATGGTAGCGATGATCGTCAGTCTAGTGTCTCAATAATGAGCCAATTTTAACAACAGAATCATCAAGGGAGCAGGACCCCTCTCTTCCAAAAGGAACTTGCACTCAGCAATGTCACAGGGGGTGGGGTTGGTGGTCGGATAGCTCTGTTGGCCGGACAGCTGGTTTGTGATGCGAAGCGGTGTCAATGGCCCAGGTTCAATTCCCCGTACCGGCTGAGATTATTCATGAAGGCCCCACCTTCTCAACCTTGCCCCTCGCCGGAGGTGTGGTGACCCTCAGGTCAAATCACCTCCAGATCCTTCAAATGGGGGAGAGCAGCCTGAGGCCTTCTGGGACTTTGGCAACTTTCACTTGAAGGTACCTAGGGGCTGGTTTAGCACAGTGGGCTAAACAGCTGGCTTGTAATGCAGAACAATGCCAGCAGCGCGGGTTCAATTCCCGTACCGGCCTCCCCGAACAGGCGACGGAATGTGGCGACTAGGGGCTTTTCACAGTAACTTCATTGAAGCCTACTTGTGACAATAAGCGAGTATTATTATTATTATAATAAAGGCAAAAATGGTGCCAGGGAAAGACACTGGGGCTGGAACTATTTGAAGAGCTCTTTCAAAGAGTGGTAGCGGTTCAATGGGGGCAATAGCTTCGTTCTGTGCTCTGATTGCATTGGGCAAGATTATGCAGGAGATTTGGATCGAATTTTCCAACAGCAATTCTGAAATTGTACCTGCTTTCTGAAAAAACCTTCAAGAACAATGTGTAATACAGGGCACCGGCTGAAACGATGCCATGGTGTTGAGGAAACTCCTACCGTTTGCCTTTGAGTTCCGGTAGTTTCCCGGCAACCACAGCAGCAAGGCCCAGAGCTCCCTCGGCGTCCACTATAGCCCTCTCGTACTCCATGAGGCGAAGGATGGCGAGTAGGATGTCCTCCTCCCTGAATCACAGAGACATCTTACAATAGACACCAGCTTCTCATAGAACGAGGAGGAGACAAACTCTCGAGCAATTTTTTTTAAAGTTCTCACTCCTTCATTTTCTTCTCTGCTCTCCCAGAAGCTCTTGACGCCTTTCCCAGCAAAGTCCCACAGGTGCAGCAGCCCCCTGGCACTTTGGGAAAGTGGTCACTCGTGCAACGCTAAACTGAGACCACCGCTCCCCATCTGCCCCTTCAGGTGTAAAAGATCCTGTGGCACTATTTCGAAGCACAATAGAATTGTCCCTGTGCCCTCGTCAATATTTATCATCAAACCAACATCACCAAAGAAGATTACTTAGTAATTTATTTCATTGCTGTGTGTGGGAGCTTGCTGTGCGCAAATTGGCTGCTGTGTTTCCAACATTATTATAGTGATTGTGGAAGTGCTTCATTGGTTGCAAAGTGCTTTGGGACATCCTAAGTTCATGAAAGATGCTGTAGAACTGCAAAACTAAGGGGGCGGCACGGTGGCACAGTGGTTAGCACTGCTGCCTCACAGCCCCAGGGACCCGGGTTCGATTCCGGCCTCGGGTGACTGAGGAGTCTGCACATTCTCCCCGTGTCTGCGTGGGTTTCCTCCGGGTGCTCCGGTTTCCTCCCACAGTCCAAAGATATGCAGGTTCCGTTATTGGCCATGCTAAATTGCCCCGCAGCACCCAAAAGGTTAGGTGGGGTTACGGGGATAGGGTGGGGCCTGACCCTAATTAGGGTTAGGGTTCGGCTGCCCTTTCAGAGGTTCGGTGCAGACTCGGTGAGCCGAATGGCCTCCTTCTGCACTGTAAGGATTCTATGATTCGTTGTACCAATAAGATGAGCATAGTCACAGTGTGCCAATTAGTGGGTGTAATTGGAATGGCATTATGGGGGTACATTACAACACCCAATGAGATGGCATTTTGGGTACTCTGGACCTAAACCATTATAAAGACTATTCCTAAGAAATAAATGCTACTTACTTAACAGTAACGACTTTATCGATTAGTTTCTTAGTCATCTGAAAAGCATTGCTGCCAAAAGAAGAGCTCATCAATTCTGTGAAATAAAGAGACAGTTTTGAACTTTTGATATACAAATCCCAGGTTTGGTAACAGCTAAATGTTGTCTATCGCAGCAACAAGAATTTGCATTTGGGTAGCACCATCTCCAACAGGAGAAAAGCTGTCCATTGCCCTTTGACATTCAATAGATTTACTCTTGGTGAATCTTCCATTATCAACATTCTGGGGGGGGTTGAGGCAGCACAGTGGCGTAGTGGTTAGCACTGCTGCCTCACGCCGCCGAGGTCCCAGGTTTGATCTCGGCTCTGGGTCACTTTCTGTGTGGAGTTTGCACATTCTCCCCGTGTTTGCACGGGTTTCACCCCCACAATCCAAATATGTGCAGGGAAGGTGGATTGGCCACGCCAAATTGCCCCTTAATTGGGAAAAAATTGGGTACTCAAAATTTTTTAAAAAACATTTTGGGGGGTTACCATTGACCAGATGTTCAACTGGACGAGCTATATAAACACTATCTACAAGAGCAGGTCAGAGGCTAGGAATCCTGTGGCAAATAACTCAGCTACTAACTCCCCAAAATCCTGTCCACAATCTACAAAGCACAAGTTAGGAGTGTGATGGAATGCTCTCCCCTTGCCTGGATGAGTGCAGCTCCAACAACACTCAAGAAGCTGGACACCATCCAGGATATAGCAACCCCAATTGGCATCCCACCCATAAATATTACTTCCTCCATCACCGACACACACTGGCAACCGTGTGTACCATCTACAGGACGCACTGCAGGAACTCACAAAGGCTCCTTCGACAGCACATTCCACGACCGCTAACCATCTAAAAGGACAAGGGCAGCAGATACATGGGAACACCACCACCTGGAAGTTTCCCTCCAAGTCACCCACCATCCTGACTTGAAAATATACCACCGTTCCTCCACTATCGCTGGATCACCTGAACTCTCTCCCTCACAGCACTGTGGGTATACCACACCACATGATTTGCAGTGGTTCAAGAAGGCAGCTCACCACCTTTTCAAGGGCAATTAGGTATGACAAAAAAATGCTGGGCCTAGCCAATAAAAGGAGACACACCTTGATTGAATAAAAATAGGCCTTTAACATTGTAAACCATTCCTAAGTACTTCACAGGATTGTTCTCAATCAAATTCAGCACAAGCCTAAAGTTGCTAACTGTGATTAGTTGTATTCCTGGAGATTTCATCACGTGATTTGTCCCCACATTCCAGCCATTAGTCGGCCTTAGCACCCATCATTGCGACCCTCTGCCTTCCTAGACCAATCGGAAAGCAAAAAGACTCATTAACCAATTGGGTATACGCGACTGTCAGCCCTATTTTCATAACTGGTAAAGAGAAATGTTCATAGAAACAAAAAAAATGTTTTTAATGTCCTGCCGATTTTTCTCCGCGGTCGCACACAGCAGTGTCCTGGAGATTGATCTTCAATTCCTGGGGACTTCAGGCCAACCCTGAAGGTTGGCAACTCTAACTAAGCCAACATTTTGCCAGTCGGCTATAAACCTGATCAAAGAAATAGGGTTTAACGAGCATCTTAAAGGAGGAGAGAGCACAGCAAAGAGATTTAGGGAGGGAATTCCTTGGGGCCAGGCAGCTGAAGACACTGTGCCTATGGTGGAGCGATTGCCGGCACGGTAGCGCAGTGGTTAGCACTGTTGCTTCACAGCGCCAGGATCCCAGGTTCGATACCCGGCTTGGGTCACTGTCTGTGTGGAATCTGCACGTTCTCCCGGTTTCTGCGTGGGTTTCCTCCCACAAGTCCCGAAAGACGCGCTGTTAGGCGAATTGGACATTCTGAATTCTCCCTCTGTGTACCTGAACAGGCGCCGGAGTGTGGTGACTAGGGGATTTTCTCAGTGACTTCATTGCAGTGTTAATGTAAGCCTACTTGCGACAAAGATTATTATTATTATAAGTCAGAGATGCACAAGAGGTCAGAGTTGGAGAAACAAGGGCAGCACGGTGGCACAGTGGTTAGCGGGTCCCCGGTTCGATCCCGGCTCTGGGTCACTGTCCGTGTGGAGTTTGCACTTTCTCCCCGTGTTTGCGAGAGTCTCGCCCCCACAACCCAAAGATGTGCAGGGTAGGTGGATTGGCCAGGCTAAATTGCCCCTTTATTGGAAAAAATTACTTGGGTACTTTAAATTTATTCAAAAAAAGAGTTGGAGAAACACAGATTTTGGAGGGTTGTAGCGAGTTATAGAGAGAGAGAGTGGGAAGGCAGGACCATAGAGATTGGAAAACAAGGATGAGAATCTTAAATTCGTAAACTGGTATAAGGGTAACGGTTTATTTTTCAAGCTGATTATAAACATTATATACACTCCCTACCCAGCATGACAGGGACACTGAAGACACTGCCTGTGGTGGAGCGATGGGCGGCAGTGGTTAGCACTGTTGCTTCACAGCGCCAGGGTCCCATGTTCGATGGGACAGCAAAACATTAAAAACTAGGCCTAAATTCCTCTCCACTCTCTCCTGGCAATCAAAACTAGTCTGGGGGAGCACTCTGGTCTCGATTAATGCCATAACACTTGTATGAACTGGTTCCCAGCTCAGCCTGATCAGGCCCTGTCCTTACTCGAAGGGATTCGGCATATTAGGGTTTATCAAGGGTAGCACGGTGGCGCAGTGGTTAGCATTGCTGCCTACGGCGCTGAGGACCCGGGTTTGAATACCGGCCCTGGGTCACTGTCCGTGTGGAGTTTGCACGTTCTCCCCGTGTTTGCGTGGGTTTCACCCCACAACCCAAAGATGTGCAGGGTAGGTGGATTGGCCACGTTAAATTGCCCCATAATTGGAAAAAATTATTGGGTATTCTAAATTTTTTTTTAAAATAATTAGGGTTTACCACACAAATCGGCAGGTTCACTATCTTCTGGGAATAGAAACACCCTCCTGATCCATTAAGTTTTGCCTTTACACAACTGGAGATTTGATACCTAACTATCTAACACAGTGCCTCAGAGGGCATTTGGCCCACTGAGTCCTATAAACAATCTACTTAAACACAATCGATTCCTTTAATCATCATCAATTTATGTTGATTCTAATAATTGCAGAGAAAGAATCTGAAGCTAGCCTGTACCTTGTAAAAGGTTTATTTCCGGGTCAGCAAAGTCACAGGCTCTCCCAGTTCATCCCAGAACACTGAAGCTCTTTATCATAGGCCCAAGTGCCTAACTGCCAAGCTTCGTTGTGAAGGTGATGCAGACTTTCAAAATTTATGGGATGTGGGCGTCACTGCCTAGGCCAACATCTATTTCCTAACTGGCCTTGAGAAAGTGCTGATGACCTGCCTTCTTGAACCGCTGCAGTCCATGTGGTCCAGGTACACCCTCAGCTTTTTAGGGAGGGAGTTCCAGGATTTTGACCCAGCGACAGTGAAGGAACGGCCGATATATTTCCCAGTCAGGGTGGTGAGTCCTTTCATTCCAAATATTGTGACCGCTACATAATCCAATTTCTGACTAATTGAGGGGAAGGATCGATCCATCATGCAGTCTGGCTCTCAGTCAAGCTCTCCAATAATTTACCTCTGTATAATCTGTGGTTGGTGTGGGCTGAGGCTACTGGAGGCTGGCCCATCTTGAGGGATTGATGAAGTGCTGGATGACTCTCGGGCTCCACACCCTGTGGGTAAAGGAGACAGAACCAGCAGTCACTGACAGAGATTAGACCCCAGAAACACACACACATTGGAACAAATCGATATCAGTTACAACCTTTTAAAAAAATTAATTTAGAGTACCCGATTATTTTTTTCCAATTAAGGGGCAATTCAGCGTGGCCAATCCACCTACCCTGCACATCTTTGGGTTGTGGGGGTGAGACCCACGCAGACACGAGGAAAACGTGCAAACTCCACACCGCCAATGACCCCGGGCCGGGATTCGAACCCAGGTCCTCCGCGCTGTTGGCAGCAATGCTAACCACTGTGCTGTCCCTATCAGTTACAACCTTTATAGATATGAACAGTCTGTCTACCTGTCAATTATTTCCCTTCTAATTACTTTCACTGCTCTGGTTACAAAGACTTCATAGAAGGAAGCCATTCGGCCCATCATATATGCACCTGCCCTCTGAATGAGCAATTTACTTGGTGCCATTCTCCTGCCTTCTCCCCATTGTTATGTTCTGTGGTCGTGGTAAAGATGCACATCTAGTTCTTTGACTAGTAAGATAGTTTATTAACATGTGGAGAGATAACTAATGATCTATAACACAAACGGTAACAAATTAGTGAATTCTCCTGGAGCTACTTCTAATGCGACTGTCCTCTAGTACAGCTTACTACCAACTGGCCGATCTGTGGAGTCATGTGGTGGATCACCGTCCCCACCTGCTGGTCGGAGGTTGTACATCCAACTATATACATTGTTATGCATATGCACATCACCACACCCATAACCCCGCATGTTCTCCTTTTCAAGTAACAGTGTAATTCCCTTTGGCAAGCTTCAATTGAACCTGCCTCCACCACACGTTCAGGCAGTGCATTCCAGACCTTAACCACTCGCTGTGTGAAAACGTTTTTCCTCATATCGCTTTTGCAATTGAACTGAAATTTGTGCCCCCTCGTTCTCGATCTTTCACAAGTGGGAACACTTTCTCCTTGTCTACTCTACCCAGATCCCTCATGATTTGGAACACTTCTATCAAACCTCCTCTCAGCCTTCTTTTCTCGAATGAACAGTCACAACTCCTCCAATCTACCTTCGTAACTGAAGATCCTTATCCTTGGAACTGGAACCATGCTCATGAATCTTTTTCGCATTCTCTTCAATGCCTTCACATCTTTCCCAGAACTGGACATAATACCCCAGCTGAGGTTGAGCTAGTGTCTTGTGTAAATAAATTCAACATAGCCTCATTGTTCTTGCACTCAATGCCCCTATTAGTAAAGCGCAGGGTACTGTAAGGTTTTTTAACTGCTCTCTCAAACTATCCTGCCAACCTCAATACACATATACACCCAGGACTCTCTGATCCCGCCCCCCCTTTTGAGTTTACTCTTTGTTTTATATTGTCTCTCCAAGCCCTTTCTACCAAAATGAATCACCCCACTCTTCTCTGCATTGAACGTCATCTGTTACCTGTCTGTCCATTCCTCCAAAATGCCATGTCCTTTTGAAGTTCTATGCTCTCCTCGCAGGTTCACAATGTTTCCAAGTTTCGTATCAGTTGCAAGTTTTGAAATTGTGTCCCGCACACCAAGGTCATTAATATATATCAGGAAAAGCAAGGGTCCCAATCACAGACCCCTGGGAAACTCCACTACAAACCTGCCTCCAGCCCGAAAAACATCCATTAACCACTGCAATTTTCTGTGGTTAGTTGTAACGCTGACTGCTACAAGGACTGTAATAACAATAAGTTTATTTAACCAGCTCTGCAGCTGTAAGAAACACCTGCGCTCTGCCCGAGGTCCTGGGGGAAATCTCGCCACGTGACGCTCGACGTGACCACGGCATCACATAGTCACGTGACCACCTGGTCAACATCCGCCCTGATTAGTTTGGGCTCCCAGTGTAACAGTGAGGTGTAACAGTGTACGCCATAGAAAATATATACAGACATGTGTGTACAAACGCAATTAGTTATACAACAGTAATAATAATAATAATCACTTATTGTCACAAGTAGGCTTTAATGAAGTTACTGTGAAAAGCCCCTAGTCGCCACATTCCTGCGCCTGTTCAGGGAGGCTGGTACGGGAATTGAACCTGCGCTGCTGCCGTGTCCTGCATTACAAGCCAGCTATTTAGCCCAGTGTGCTAAACCAGCCCCTATTGTACAATGGTTTGTGTGAACAATGGAACACATATTGGACTCTTGCAACTTGGTGCATAGCCCTTTGTCTCCCCTTCTTTCAGCATGTGGTGCGGGGAACAACAGAGAAGACAAACCAAAACAATGTTCCTCAATCCAAACAGTCTACATGGTGACAAAGTCTCGATATCTTGTGTTGGGTCTGGTCAGACATCTAGAGCGTCTGATAACGCTAACAGGTGGAGGGGAGATTGTTCAATGGCTTGTGTCCATTTTATGGGACTCACGAGACACGTGCGTGTGTGTGTGTTGTACAGATGTTGAACCTGCTGCATCAAACTCCGATGGGGTCTGCATGAACGTGGGTGTGGAGGGCCTGCGGTCAAGGCAAGACGGTTCAGTTGCAGGGTCCGCTGTCCGTGATAGCTCTGATACTCGGGAGAGGTGACGGCAACGGCATACGTGGCTTTTGGGTTGCAGGGCCTTGCTGTTGACCACTGTCATGGCCACATGTGATCTGGATCCAGATCAGTTAGCCTGGCGCTAGGGGGCTGAGGCTGTGAGCATGTTCACCATAATGTGCCTTGTTGCTCAGTCTGCATTGCAACAGTGTACCTTGTACATTACATCCAAGCTTGGGGCTGCAACAGAGCTTTGGCCATGGGAATCATGGTCCTAATGTGCCTGGAGAAATGTCGTTGTGCTGACCAGGGCAGACTCTGTCATGGAAGATTCCACTGACTACGTAGTTCAGCATAGTAATCAGTGTGATCCTGTGCATATTTTTCCAAGAGGTGTTTAGCTGAGTGTACCGCTCGTTCTGCCATCCCGTTTGACTCTGAGTGGATGTGGCTGCTTGTGACGTGCTCCAAGTCCCAGGAGAGTGCAAAATTCCGAAACTCCGCAGAGTCGCATTGTCGAGCATTGTTCGTCATGATTTGTGTGCGGCTTTAGCACATTGCAAGGTGAGCATCTTGAGACTTCCCACTCTATACCAGTGTACATAGAGGGCCAATACAGTGATTCTTTCGCCCTGGCTTTAATTGCTTCCAACCCAGGGTGCTCTTGGTGCAACTGTTGACTGTAGTATCACTGGAGGGCAGGTGGAATAACAAATCGTTTACCAGACAGGATTAGACCCTCTTGTGTGGTTAGTTCTTCTCCGATGACAATAGAATCATAGAATTCCTGCAGTGCAGAAGAGGCCATTCGGTCCATCACGTCTGCACCGATCCTCCGAGCACCTTGCCTAGGCCCAATCCCCTCTCCTGTACCTGTAACCCCACCTAACCTTTGGACACTAAGGGGCAATTTAGCACGGCCAATCCACCTAACTTGCACATCTTTGGACTGTGGGAGGAAACCGAGCACCTGGAGGAAATCCACGCAGACACGGGGAGAATATGCAAACTCCACACACACAGCCACCCGAGGTGGGAATCAAATCCGAGTCCTTGACAATTTTATATTGTCTCTTAGTATCCTTTGCTAGCAAACGTCCAACACTGTCAGATTTGAAATTGTTTTAGATTAGCTTCAACGGCATTTCATCAGAGAGTGTTCCACACCACTACCACCTTCTGTGTAAAGGACTGTTCTCTAACGTCCCATCTGAATATCTTGGCGTTGGCTATCTGCCCTTTGTCCCAAACACCCCAGCAGCGAAAAATGTTCCCATCTATCCTTTCGAAATTCTAAAATCCTGAATCAAATCTCCCGTGAACCTCCCCTATCCCGGGGAGTACGAGTCTAGATTATAAATCTATCTTCAGTCTAAAGTTGGGAACTCGATGGTCAAGAGTTGGGGAAGGGGGAGGGGGGATCTGCTAGACAATGGTGATTGGCAATAGCCTGTGGATTTAATTCGGAGCTGGGAGGGACACCCTGATATCTCCCAACTTCACCAGGAAGGGGCTGGTTTAGCTCACTGGGCTAAATCGCTGGCTTTGAAAGCAGACCAAGGCAGGCCAGCAGCACGGTTGAATTCCCGTACCAGCCTCCCCAAACAGGCGCCGGAATGTGGCGACTAGGGGCTTTTCACAGTAACTTCATTGAAGCCTACTCGTGACAATAAGCGATTTTCATTTCATTTCATTTTCAGGAAAGAGTTAAAATATGATAAAACACAATATGAAATCCCCCTTTGTTGCATCAATGCCCATTTCTGATTCCAACCCCTGCAACTCTCAAACTCTTTGAATCAATTATCTTCAAATTCATCTATCACTTCCTCTCACCACACCCTAGGTTATGTTAAGTTCCTCCCAAACTCTCCTCTTGAATTGAATGGAAGGGTGCCAGTCTGCTTGAACTTACGATCACAGTAATTCCCGGATTGAGATGTTTGATGGGGGCGGCAGCTCCCGCCAAGAGGTTACATTCTCCTCCCGCGGGCAGGATCACGGCATCCAGCTTGGCTACCTGCTCGTAAAGCTCGAGTCCCATGGTCCCCAGTCCTGCCAGGTAAGGCGCACTGTCCTCCCTGTCAGAAAGACACACAACATGGTCACGTCAACCAGAGCTGCCATACAGTCAACATTCTTTCTTCCGGATAAGACGTAGGAGAAGAAGAAGGCCACGCAGTTCATCGAGTCTGCTCCGCCATTCAATAAAATCGTGACTGATCTGATGTGATTACTCTCAACTCCACTTTCCTGCCTTATCCCCATAATCCTCCATTCGCTTACTGATTAAAAACCTGTCTATCTCAGCCTTGAACATACTTAACGGCCCAGCCTCTGCAGCTCGCAGCGGTAAAGAATTCCACAGATTCACTCCCCTCTGAGAGAAGAAATTCCTCCTCATCTCTGTCTTAAATGGGTGACCCCCTTACTCTGAGATGCTGCCCTCTGGTCCTAGACTCTCCCACAAGAGGAAACAACCTCTCAGCATCGACCCTGTCAAACCCCCTGAGAATCCGATATGTCTCAATAAGGTCGCCTCTCATTCTTCTAAACTCCAGTGAGCACAGGCCCAACCTACTCAACCTCTCCTCAGATAAAATCCCTCCATACCCGGGATCAACCGAGTGCCATTTTACCTATGCTTAGATAAGGAGACCAAAACTGTTCACAGTATTCCAGTTGTGGCCTAACTCGTGCCTTGTATAGTTTCAGCAAGACTTCCCAATTTTACACTCCATTCCCTTTGAAATAAAGGCCAACATTCCATTTGCCTTCCCAATTACCTGCTGAACTTGCACGCTCGCTGTTTGTGATTTATG
The DNA here is from genome assembly GCF_047496885.1 of Scyliorhinus torazame. Taxonomy (NCBI): domain Eukaryota; kingdom Metazoa; phylum Chordata; class Chondrichthyes; order Carcharhiniformes; family Scyliorhinidae; genus Scyliorhinus; species Scyliorhinus torazame. The sequence continues at coordinate 31,603,967 of NC_092734.1, forward strand.
CACGAGGACCCCCAGATCCCTCTGTGCTGCAGCTTTCTGCAGTCTTTCTCCATGTAAACATTATCCAGCTTCTTTATTGTTCCTACCAAAGTGCATAACTTCACAATTTCCTGCATTATATTCCATCTGCCAAGTTTTTGCCCACTCACCTAACCTGCCTATATCACCCTGTAGACTCTTTGTGTTATCCTCACACTTACCTTCCCTCTTGCAATATAACTAAAGTATGGCGCAGGCACGATGGGCTGTAAAATGCTATGACTCCACGATATTGAGTACATAAACAGGACCTTCCGGCCATGCCAAGGATTGTGTCCCACTCCAGCTTTCGCTATCTTTCCTCTTCTAAATCTACAATCATAACCCACTATTGCCTTCTCCCTCATAGGTTTGTCCAGCTTTCCCTTAAATGCGTGTATGCATTTGCTTCAATTGCTCCATATCGTGGCTATTTCTGCAATCTTTTCTCTTCGGGTAAAGAGGGTTTGCGAATAATTTTATACCTGGATGTTTATTCCATGTCAGGGAGAAGTTCCTGGTCGCACTGTGTAAACCCCCCACCCCCCTCCTCCCCACTCCCACCCTGGGGAAAATGATATGCTCTGTGATTTACCTTGAGATCCTGGAAGCAGCATTTGACCCATTGATCAAGACTCAAAGCATTTAGTCTCTAAAATTCCTGTTTGGTGAGGGCCAGTAACCACACCCACTGGAAGATTTGCTAACCAATACTGCACAACATGTGTCACAAGAGCGCCAGCAATCCACAATGCAGAAACGGGCCATTCTGCCCAACTGGTCCATGCTGACGTTAAGCTAGATGGGAGCCTCCTTCCAATCTAATTCCTTCTTCCCTCATATCTCCCAGTTCCCTTCTCCCTCATATTTGCCTTAAACTTGTTTACGCTCTCTGCTTTAACCTGTCCGTCGTTCCATCTTTGCTCCATCCTTTGTGTAAGGGACTTTCTTCTAAGTTCACAGAATAATAGAACTTACAGTGCAGAAGGAGGCCATTCGGCCCATCGAGTCTGCACCGGCCCTTGGAAAGAACACCAGACTTAAGCTTAAACCTGCCCAATGATGCCAATGGTTTTGTGCGCATACGTGGACAAGTTCATATGTGCAGACAGGTGGCAGTGGCCATCTTGCATTGGCAGGAATCACTGTGATAATATTTTGTAGAGTGTTCTCTTGTCAAATGATTGATTTTCCCCTTTCCAATGGGACGGTGAGACAGCCTGACTTTGGTAACTGTGCTCTTTCCTCAGGTCTGTCAATAAGAAGGAAAGACTTGGGTAAAGAAGGTTTAAGGGGAAGTATGACTAGTATGAATGGCCCATTTCTGCATTGTGTAGCACTTTTTTTCACAAAATTAAAGTGCTTTACAGTCAAGAAAGTACATTTGAAGTGTAGTCATTGTTTTTTAAAAATAAATTTAGAGTACCCAATTCATTTTTTCCAATTAAGGGGCAATTTAGCATGGCTAATCCACCTACTCTGCACATCTTTGGGTTGTGGGGGAGAAACCCACGTAAACACGGGGAGAATGTGCAAACTCCACACGGACGGTGACCCAGAGCCGGGATTGAACCTGGGACCTCGGTGCCGTGAAGTAGCAGGGCTAACCCACTGCGCCACCATGCTGCCCTAAGTGTAGTCATTGTTGTAATGTACAAAATGTGGCAGCCAATTTGCGGACAGCATGCTCCCGCACACAGCAATGTGATAATGACCTGATCTGTTTTTGGGACATTGATTGAGGGAAGAATATTGGCCAAGACTCCAAGAGAACTCCCATGGACTTCTTTGAAATGGTGCCACAGGATCTTTTACAGTCCCCCCAACCAGGCAGATAGGACCTCGGGTGAATATATCCTCCGAAAGATGGCACCTTTGACAGTGTCGCACTCTCCCAGTACTGTACCGGGGTGTCAGCCTTGATTTTGTTTTTTGAGCTCAGATCCTGGGTAATGGGGCTTGAACCTTGTTACTGAGAGGAAGGAAGGAGAATTTAGTAACTCACTCCTGCAGATAGAGGTAACCGTTCTCACTGGCCAGTTTTCTTGCGTGGCTCTGCGAATCCTGCGCACTACTTCCGTAGGTAATCACCATGGCGCCGTACTCGCGGCATGTTTTCACCTTGGTCGGCGAAGTGTTGCTAGGCACGATAATGAAGACAGGGATGTGGAGCTCCGTGGCGTGGTAGGCCACAGCCTTGGAAAAGTTGTTGTCCGACGCCAAGATCACGCCCTTTCTCTGCTGTTCCTGCAAAAATGGAACAGGTCAGCTCGTAGAATCATACAGCGCAGACAGAGGCCATTCAGTCCATCATGTTTGCGATGGCACTTTGAAAGATCCAATTTGTCCCGTTTTCCACACTCTCACCCCCCATAGCATTAGTAATTACCTAAATGCAGCGCCTCCGACCTCTGTTTTCAAACCCTGCCTAAACAGGGTTGGGATGAATCCTTCCTGATAGGGAAGTAGAGTGGGCACTAGACTAAATACACCACCACATTTCCTTTTTTGCTGATTCCATTGGAAATAGTCACTGCAACCTGAAGCCTGATCTGTTTGTGTTTCAAGTTCTACATTCCCATTCACCCCCCGATAACATGTGATTCTATTACAAATGACCAATTTACAAGAACCTTTGGGGTTGGTCCTCATTTAATAAATGTGCTGGGTTGGACCACCTGCTGGGAGGTCACCAATGGGAGGAGAGTGTCTGGACCAGCAGTTGTTAAAGGGCTGCAGACGGCATTTAAAGTGACTTTGAAAGAACGATCCAGTAAGTCCCATTTTCAAAGGAATGCTAGATAGTCAGTGTAGGCTGGGGAGTCAGTGTTGTGGTGATAATATCACTGCATAAGTAATGTAAAGGCCAGGGGACTTGGGTTCAAAACCCACCTCGGCAGTGGTGGGTTTCTGCAGAGAACAAAGTGAAAGCACTTAACTCCTAGATGTTTAGAAACATTGTGGATAGATTCAAAGCAGGTTACTTGAGATGCATTCAAGCGTGAAGGGAAATTAAAATAAACAATCCAGACACCTGGCTGTCTGGAAGCTGTCAATTACAGCCTACTAAAAGCCTTTTCTCTTTGAAAGTGAATCAATGTCTTGTAGATCAACGGATCTGAGGGGGTTTAAAGCCTTGTGATGTGATTTTGGCTTTCAATGAAGTAATAGCTACTGCTTTCTAGCCATCTGAGGTAGCGGGTGTAAAGGTCAGATGAGTGAAAAAGTAGTGATTCTTTTCACTGTTTCTACCTGAACTGATCCTTAGCTTGGAGGTAGAGGTGACTGTTGGTGTGGTTTGGATGGGTCTCTGTTATGGGGGGAGGCCTCTGTTATGAGGCGTCTTTGATATGGGGAGAAGAGTTATCTGCTATGGGGGGTTCTCCAATATGGGGGTTCTCTGATATGGGAGCATCACAAAGGGACCAATGCCTGACCATGATCCCGTTTTTCCATTCACAAGATTTTCCACAGCATCAGGAACTCCACTACCAAAGGTGGTCGGTGGAGAACCCCCCCCCCCACCATTTGAATAGAAACAATGTGCAGGGATACGGGGAAAATGCAAGTGAATGGTACTAAGCCATGATGAGCCAAACAGCCTCCTTCTGCACTGTAACAATTCTGCAATTCTATATGTTCCTAATATCAAAATGTCGATACTTTATTTCTGGTATAAATGAATAATTTACATATGATATTTAATAAAAAATAGTCCACATTTATTACATTTTGTAGCGGAAAAGAAGTGAAATATTTTTAGTTTCCGTTAATTCTGATGTTTTAATGTGGTGGTAAGTGAGAGCAGGTAGGGTACAACTGGTAGACGGCCCTTTGCCACAGAAACATGGTTCGTGGGCAAAAAGGTTCAACCCATTAACCCCACCGATGTGACTCTAGTATTTGTTGTTTTCCCCCTCTCCACTGTCATTCTACTGTTCCAACTTTGATAAAATGACCTTCTGATGGAAGGTCTACTACACCCATAGCATTAATTGGCCATTTTTTTTTCTTCATCGAAGCTGGATGGTCACTGCCCATTCTCAACTTTTTGGGGTTTCCATTTGAGATTTGCAGTGCTGTGTTCCCTTCCTATTGGGGAGGACGGACAAGTGAGCTGAAATGGTGGCTTTTACTTTCCGTACCTGCGATAGTGATGTCAACAAGTACCACACTCCTCGCTCTTTCACACTGCCAGTGTAGTGCAGATACTCCTTCTTCAAGTAAAGGTCCATCCCGTATTGCTTCGAGAGCCTGGAATACTGGGAATAAAGCATACTTGCTACGTAAGCGAGGTTGAAGGTTGTTGGCTTTGCTCAAGCTGCCGACAAGCTGCACACACCCATCATTGTCACTGGGACTAGTAAACCAGAGGGCCCAGGCTAATGCTCTGGGGACATGGGAGCAAATCCCGCCACACCAGTTGATGGAATTTGAAATTCCATTAATAAAATCTGGAATCGAAAGCTAGTCTCCAAAGTGACCATAACACTAGTCATCGATCGTTGTTAAAAACCCACCTGGTCCACTAATGCCCTTTTGGGAAGGGAATCTAATAATAATAATAATAACCTTTCATTGTCACAAGTATGAAGTTACTGTGAAAAGTCCCTCGTCGCCACATTCTGGCGCCTGTTTGGGTAAGCTGGTACGGGAATTGAACCCGCGCTGCTGGCCTTGTTCTGCATCACAAACCAGCTGTCTAGCCCACTGAGCTAAACCAGCCACCTGCCACCCTTGCCCCGGTCTAGCCTACATGTGACTCCAGACCCACAGCAATGTGGTCGACCCTTAACTGCCCTCTGAAATGGCCCGAGCAGTCAGTTCAAGGGGCAATTAGAGATGGGTAACAAATGGCGTCATTGCCAGCGACACCCACATCCCCTGAGAGAATAACTAAATATAAAAAGACATTTTAGCAAGCATTTCTGGGAGAATGAGAGACGCACCTCTGACCATGAGTCACAAAGCAGTAGAAAAATGTCTGATTATTTGGTGTCAGTCACCTGAATCAACAGGTATCGTGTTTGCCTCTGCGTCAGAAGAGCATGTGCGTAAGTCCCATTCCAGAGGTTTTTGTCACATAATCTGGCGTTACACATCTGGGCAGTGAGAAAGAAGTGCTGCACTGACGGACGGAATTACCGGCCAGCGGTTTCCCGCCAGCCGGATCTTCTGGTCCCGCTAATGGTGACCCCCCCACCCCCCCTCGGCGGTGGAGGTTATGGGGCACGCAAAACTCCAAAGGTATCGGCGTAACCAGCCAATGGCGTGCCGCCTCTGGGGAAAGAAAACACTTTAGAATGGGACCTAAAAATCCCATCTACCATCTTTTGGATGTCCATAGAATAGAATCACAGAATTACTACAGTGCAGAAGGAGGCCATTCAGCCCATCGTGTCTGCACCGACCCTCTCAAAGAACCCCCTACCTAGGCCCACAACCCGCCCTATCCCCATAACCCCAATAGCCCCACCTAACCTTTGGACTGTGGGAAGAAACCGGAGCACCTGGAGGAAACCCACGCAGACACGGGGAGAACGTGCAAGCTCCACACAGACAGTGACCCAAGGCGGGAATTGAACCGGAGTCCCCAGCGCTGTGAGGCAACAGTGCTAATCACTGGGCTACGGTGCCGGCCCATGGTGAACTGCAGCTCCACCTGCCCTCTCAGGTGTTGTAAAAAGATTCCCTTGGCATATTATTCAAAAGAGAGCGGGTGTGTTCCCTTGTCGTCCTGGCCAATATTTATCCTCCTAAATCAGATTAACTGGCCATTCACTCATTGCTGTCTACAGGATCTTGTTCGAGGCAAATATTGTTGCATCACATCAGTGACTACAATTCAAAAGTACTTTGTTGCCATGGGAATGTCCAGGAAATCTGCCGTATGATTTATTTCTGTGAAAAGGATATAATGGAAAAGATTAATGACTCTGACCTGCTCTGAAAGCCACAGGATTTATATGGCTGGTCCAGTTCCGTTTCTGGCCATTGGTAACCCTCTAGATGTTGATAGCGAGGGGTTCTGCGCTGGCGGTATCATTGAGTGTCAAGAGAATGTGCTTGAAATCTCTCTCGCTGGAGATGGTCATTATCTGGCACTGGTGTGGCACGAATGTTACACGCCACTTAGCAGTCTAAACCTGAATGATGTCCAGGACTTGCTGCATATGGACACGGATTGGCACTGAGTTTGAGGACGGCTAAAGCTGCATGCCTATATCCTAACTCAACACCCATGTCCCATTCACTCAGCACCCCTGTGTTTGCTGATCTACATTGGCTCCCGATTAAGCAACTCCTTGATTTTAAAATTCTCACCCCTATTTTGAAATTCCTCGATGCTTTAGCCCTTCCTTCCCCATTTCTGTAATCTCCTCAGCCCGACAACTCGATGAGATATTTGAGTTTCTCCCAAGTCTGGTTTCTTACACATCCTCCATTTTAATTACCCCACTATTGATGGGCACACCTTCAGTTGCCCAGGCCCGAAACGCTAGAATTTCCATCCCCAACATCTCTGAGGGAGTGCTGCACTGTCAGAGGGTCAGCACTGAGGGAGTGCCGCACTGTCAGAGGGTCAGTACTGAGGGAGTGCCGCACTGTCGGAGGGTCAGCACTGAGGGAGTGCCGCACTGTCGGAGGGTCAGTACTGAGGGAGTGCCGCACTGTCGGAGGGTCAGTACTGAGGGAGTGCCGCACTGTCGGAGGGTCAGTACTGAGGGAGTGCCGCACTGTCGGAGGGTCAGTACTGAGGGAGTGCCGCACTGTCGGAGGGTCAGTACTGAGGGAGTGCCGCACTGTCGGAGGGTCAGTACTGAGGGAATACTACACTGTCGGAGGGTCAGTCCTTAAGATCAACTTCTTTGCGCAACTTTTCATCTCCTGCCTTTCATCTTTCTTTAAAAAATATATTTATTCGAATTTTCAACGATTTCCATCAAAACATTCCAACCAGAAAAAAAAAGGATAAAGCACAAAACAAGCAAAAATTATACATGAGATTTCCAACAAAATACCATAACCCCCATTTAACAAATAAACACGCCGGTAAGGAAAAACACCCCACTCTAACCTAAACAAAACAGAAAAACCAAACCTCCCCCCCGGGTTGCTGCTGCTGCTGTTGACCTCCACCTAACGTTCCGCGAGAAAGTCTAGGAACGGTTGCCACCGCCTGGAGAACCCCTGCACAGACCCTCGCAAGGCAAACTTTATCCTTTCCAGCTTGATGAACCCTGCCATATCGTTAATCCAATCTTCCACGCTTGGGGGCTTCGCATCCCTCCAAATTAATAGGATCCTTCGCCGGGCTACCAGGGACGCAAAGGCCAGAACTCCGGCCTCTTTCGGCTCCTGCACTCCCGGCTCGTCCGATACCCCATATAAATCTATCCCCCAGCTCGGCTTGACCCGGGTGTTCACCACTTTAGACATAGTCCTCGCAAAGCCCCTCCAGCGCCGGGCATGTCCAGAACATGTGGGCGTGATTTGTTGGGCTCCCCGAGTCCTGCCTTTCATCTTAGGCAACCCTTTACTGTCGAGGATGACTTGCTTCCATACTAAAAATGAGTTCTCAGCCCACTGCGTCTTTGTCACAAATGGGGCAGTCGGTGCCTGGGGTTCCCGGATTGCCAAGATATCCTTTCACTATTCACACTTATCTTCAGCTTGCTCCTGGCATTGAAACTCAAGGCGTTCAGCTCCTTCCCAAATGCTTTTCCGCCAATTCGAGCAGTCTTGGGCCAGGCATTCCCAGGTGTTGCTCTCTTACAAGGAGGCTTTGAGAATGTCCTTGAAGTGTTTCCTCTGCCCTCCTGGGGCTAGCTGGCCGTGCCAAAGCTCCGAGTGGAGTGCTCGTTTCGCAGCTCCCCTGTCAGGCGTGTGGACGATGTCGTGGAGCTGACCGAGCGTGCTCAATGATTCGACGCTGGGATGTTGGTCTGAGTGAGAACACTGATGTTGGTCGCCTCTCCTGCCAATGGATTTGCAGGATCTTACGGAGGCAGCGCTGGTGGTACTTCACCAGGGTTTTGAGGTGCCTGCTGTACATAGTCCACGTCTCTGAGCCATATAGGAGGGCGTACTGCTCTGTAGGCCATGAGCTTGGTGTTGCGTCTGAGGTCCTAGAACATAAGAACTCTGAGCAGGAGTAGGCCATCTGGCCCTTCAAGCCTGCTCCGCCATTCAATGAGATCATGGCTGATCTTTTGTGGACTCAGCTCCACTTTCCCACCTGAACACCATAACCCTTTATTCCTTTATTCTTCGAAAAACTAATGAAGGAGGCTCAACTGCTTCACTGAGCAGGGAATTCCATAGATTCACAGCCCTTTGGGAGAAGAAGTTCCTCCTAAAATCAGTCCTAAATCTACTTTCCCTTATTTTGAGGCTATGCCCCCTAGTTCTGCTTTCACCCGCCAGTGGAAACAACCTCCCTGCATCTATCCTATCTATTCCCTTCATAATTTTTTATGTTTCTATAAGATCCCACCCCTGCATCCTTCTAAATTCCGAGTACAGTCCCAATCTACTCAACCCCTCCTCGTAATCCAACCCCCTCAACTCTGGGATTAACCTAGTGAATCTCCTCTGCGCACCCTCCAGTGCCAGTACATCCTTTCTCAGGTAAGGAGACCAAAACTGAACACAATACTCCAGGTGTGGCCTTACTAACACCTTATACAATTGCAGCATAACCTCCCTAGTCTTAAATTACACCCTTCTAGCAATGAAGGACAAAACTCTATTTGCCTTCTTAATCACCTGTTGTACCTGTAAACCAACTTTTTACGACTTGCGCACTAGGACACCCTCTGCACAGCAGCATGTTTTAATATTTTATCATTTAGATAATAATCCCTTTTGCTGTTATTCCTACCAAAATGGACAACCTCTTAGGACCGCACGGTGGCACAGTGGTTAGCTGTAATCATTCTGTAACCAAAACCATCCCAACATATTCAAGTACCACTCCAATCCACGCGGATGTTCCAGTGTAGCGTTGGGGGATGCTACACTGTCGGAGGTGCCTTCATTTGGATGCGATGTTAAACTGAAGCCTCGTCTGCCCTCTCAGGTGAATGTACCGTGGTGCTATTTTGAAGAATCGAAGGCGAGTTATCCCTGGTGCCCTGGCCAATACTTACCCTTCAATCAACATCACAAAACAAACAGACTATCTGGTTGTTGTCACATTTCTGTATGGTGGGGATGGTGGGAGCTTGCTATGCACAAATTGGCTGCTGGAGTTCCCACATTACAACAATGGTGACTACACTTCGTTGGTTGTAATGCACTTTGGAATGTCCTATGGTTGTGAAAGGCACTATGTGAATGCAAGTCTTCCTATTTTTGCTTTGAGGGACTCCCACCACATCCAATTGGACTGCATTGAATCCATAGGACCCTAACGTGCAGGAGGATGCTACCATTTGGCCCATCGAGTCTGCATTGACCTTCTGATAGAGCATCCCTACCTGTGTCCACTTCCCCGTCCTATCCCCGTAATCCCACCTAACCTGTACATTTTTGGATACTAAGGGGTAACTTAGCATAGTCAATCCACCTAACCTGCACATCTTTGGACTGTGGGAGGAAACCGGGGCACCCGGAGGAAACCCACGCAGACAAGGGGAGAATGTGCAAACTCCACACAGATAGTCACCCAAGGCTGGAATTGAACCCTGGACCCTGGCACTGTGAGGCAGCAGTGCTAACCACCATGCCACCCAATAAAGCTGGAAATATTGCTGGGGTATGGAGATGTCAATTCCTAGCCTTCTATTGCAGCCTCTATCGGTGTAGGCCCAACATTCACAGAAAGAACACGCACTGAAAAATTAAGCTATCAACATACCGTACAGGGGGTCTTTTGGACTCCATTCTGTATTTTAAAGGCAGCTGCACTGATGTCCTCAAATCGCACTTGTCCGCTGCTGGATTCAAGGGTCCTGTTTATCTTGTGCTCTGTCACATTCGAGGCATTGCTCAGCACTGTGTCCGGGTGACCCGTCACCGTCACTTCCCAAGTCTTGACGTCTTTTTCCAGGTACTCATCCTCCCCAAAATCCTGGAGCCTCTCCGGGGTTATCGCCCTGGGCGGAAGCACGGGGCATCTGTTCCCGATGGCTCCATCCCTGCGGTGACAGGCATCATGGTTCACGGATGGACCCTGGCGAACCTGTTGACCTCCTTCCTCGCCACTGTGCAGAACAACAAATGAAGACATGTTGGTGAGGGGCAGAAGTGCAGGGTTTTACTTCCCTTCGAGGTTCCAAAGTGGAAGTTAGACGATAAAACCTACCCCACGCAGAAAGACAGGCAGCAAGCTCCACATCTCAATGAGGTTAACCATGCAACAACTTATATTGTACTCTTAGTGTGTAGCTGTTTTCAAACAAAATTTGACAGTGAACATCTTAAAGAGATAGGAGTAAAGTTTGGTTAAGAGTTAAATGTTATATTGTCTCATATAGTCTTCTGTATCCAAACTCAAAAACCCATCTCCACACACTCTTCAGTGGAGTGGTACATTGTTGAGGATACCCCTTATAATATCCGGGTTGTTACAGTCTGGCTAAAAACATGTTAAAATGGCTCTCTGCAGGATGCCAATATTCTCTGATCGTTCTTTCCTTTGGGGAGAGTTAGATTCAGAAAGAATGTTCCCGATGGTGGGGGAGTCCGAAACTAGGGGTCATAGTTTGAGGATAAGGGGTAAACCTTTTAGGACTGAGGTGAGGAGAAATTTCTTCACCCAGAGAGTGGTGAACCTGTGGAATTCGCTACCACGGAAAGTAGTTGATGGCAAAACGTTGCGTCATTTCAAGAAGGAATTAATTTAGCTCTTGGGGCTAAATGGATCAGGGAATATGGGGGGGGGAGGGGGAAGGCAGAACCAGGGTATTGAACTTGATGATCAGCCATGATCATAATGAATGGAGGGGCAGGTTCGAAGGGCCGAATGGCCTCTTCCTGCTTCTATTTTCTGTGTTTTTTATCAGTTCTTCAGACCCATGGGGGCTTGTCTTTCTCAACCATAAGTGAGAATGATTATCCGAGGAGTACGCCAAATCCGGAATAGTCCCAGAAAGGATTATTCCGGATTCAACGCTGACTAAACTCTGAGTGGGTAACTCTTCCCTGAATGTACTTGATCACAATTTGAACCAACTGAAATAAAGCATGCATATTCATTCTCTACTGTACAGTTAATATCCACCACATTCATGCTCTGGGTCCTGTCACATCATGCACACATTCCTAAAATATTGTCACCTTGTTATAACTAATAATGTTATTCTTCGCTGCAATCATTGTCAAGTCACAAGGTTTTCCATTCTTAAAATAATACTTTTCTCTGTGATTTTGTGGGGTTTTTTTCCTTTACTCTTTCACGGGATGTGGGTGTCGTTGGCAAGGCCCAGCATTTGATACCCATCTCTAATCATAGAATTAGTGGGCAGCACGGTAGCATAGTGATTAGCACAATTGCTTCGCAGCTCCAGGGTTCCAGGTTCGGTTCCCGGCTTGGGTCACTGTCTGTGCGGAGTCTGCACGTTCTCCCCGTGTGTGCGTGGGTTTCCTCCCGGTGCTCCGGTTTCCTCCCACAGTCCAAAGATGTGCAGGTTAGGGGGACTGGCCATGTTAAATTGCCCTTAGTGTCCAAAATTGCCCTTCGTGTTAGGTGGGGTAACTGGGTTATGGGGATAGGGTGGAGGTGTGCAGTTGGGAAGGGTGCTCTTTCCAAGAGCCGGTGCAGACTTGATGGGCCGAATGACCTCCTTCTGCACTGTAAATTCTATGAATCCTAGACATGGGGAGAATGTGCAGACTCGGCACAGACAGTGACCCAAGCCAGGAATCGAACCTGGGACCCTGGAGCTGTGAAGCAACAGTGCTAACCACTGTGCTACCGTGACGCCCAATAACCCTTGAACTGAGTGTCTTGCTCAGCCATTTCAAGGGCAGTTAAGAGTCAACCACATTGCTGTGTGTCTGGAGTCACATGTAGGCCAGACTGGGTAAGGATGGTGGATTTCCTTCCCTAAAGGACGTTAATGAACCAAGTAGATTTTTACGCCAATCAACAATAGTTTCATGGTCACCACTGAATCTGTGGAACTCATTGCCGCAGAAGGCTGTGGCGGCCAAATCACTGAGTGGCTTTAAGACAGAGATAGATTGGTTCTTGATTAATAGGGGAATCAGGGGTTATGGGGAAGATTGGTTCTTGATTAATAGGGGAATCAGGGGTTATGGGGAGAAGGCAGGAGAATGGTGATGAGAAACATATCATATCAGCCATCATTGAATGGCGGAGCAGACTCAATGGGCCGAATGGCCTAATTCTGCTCCTATGTCTTATGGTCACTGCGTCTAGCTTTCTATTCCAGATTTATGAATTGAATTTAAATTTCATCAGCAGCCATGGTGAGATTTGAACCCATCTAGAGCAGTAGCCTGGGTCTCCGAATTGCGATGGTAATAATAATCTTTATTAATGTCACAAGTAGGCTTATATTAACATTGCAATGAAGTTACTGTGAAAATCCCCTAGTTGTCACATTCCGGCGCCCGTTCGGGTACACGGAGGGAGAATTCAGAATCTCCAATTCACTAACAAGCACGTCTTTCGGGACTTGTGGGAGGAAACGGGAGCACCCGGAGGAAACCCAGGCAGACACGGGGAGAACGTGCAGACTCCGCACGGACAGTGACCCAAGCCGGGAATCGAACCTGGGACCCTGGCGCTGTGAAGCAACAGTGCTAACCACTGCGGCACTTACCATCACATCCTTTGGATGTTTCAAAATTAAGCACTTTTGAAAGTTAGGTGCTGTTTTGTAGGCAAATGCAATAACCAAGTCATGCACAGCAAGATCCACAAAACAGCCATGTGGTGATGACTAGGCAATCTGTTTCATTGACTTTGGTAGAGGAATAAATATTGGTCAGGTCTCTGAGAGAACCCCCTTGCCCTTCTTTCATTCAGTCTTGCTGTGTTGAATGTGGGTCGGCCTCCACTCAGTCTGTGCTTTGGACATTCTCCTGTGATGTGATGCAGAGTTTGCTCTTTCCCACAGGCCCCTCGGGGGGCTGGCACTTGTGAAGGTTGGCTATGCGGGGACCGTGACCTGTTAAGGGCGCACATCTCTTTCCTGGGTCGGTTGAAACCAGGAGGCTGCTGGGTTGGGTTTGAGACCAAGTTACTTGTTTGTCGTGTCAAACGATTCCCATTCGTTGGTCCAGGTGGAATTTGCGTTAAAGCCCTGAGTGGGAGGGCTTTTCCAGATCGGCCTACGAAATGGAAGAGGTACCTTGGCTGGGCTGAATAGATCAGCATGAAGTGGTGGGGGGGTGCATTGCAAACTTTTTCAATCATTTTGTGGGCTGTTGCAAATCGGCAGATATGTGAAGGAGTGATGTTTACCAGGACAGGGAGCCACGGGAGTGGTGTTGTGAGTGTAGTGTTCCAGTAATAAGACACACGGTCGCATTCAGCTGGGTGTTGTTTCTGGACATGTCCCGGGAAGGTCATGGTTCGATCTAAGGACACCCTGAGGTATGTTGGAATTGAATGGTGCTTTAACTTGTAGCATTCATTTGGGTGTTATTAATTTTCCGTTCTTTAAATGGTGACATGGGCTCATGTCAATCCGAGCAGGCTTGCTTTAAAAGGTCTTCATCTCGAAAAGGTGGTTCCTCCAGCAGTGCTACACTCCCTTAGCGCTGCACTGACAGCCTGGAATAAGAGCTCGAGTCACCTGAGCAGGTCTTAAATCTACAAACATCTGATTCGATTTTTCTAGGAACATGGGCCGAGGAAATTTATTCCAACATACTACCAATATCGCCGCATGTAGTGACTTGGGCAATTCATCCTCTATGATGCTTGGAAGCCAACATGTAGGAGTCCTGACACTGGCCTGATAAATAAAGCTCGGTACTTGTCAATATTCTGGCTGACACTGTTCTTGGCTTTTTAAAAGAAATAGTAATCATCAATTAGATGGGGTTATTGGATTAAGGGGATAGGGTGGAAGTGAGGACTTAAGTGGGTCGGTGCAGACTCAATGGGCCGAATGGCCTCCTTCTGCACTGTATGTTCTACGTAATTGCTTTAAATTTTCCAACGTGTGTTGGCCTGTCACTACGCCCTGTTTTTGTTAAGTTTCTACAGGCCATTTCTTTCATTACCATTCCCAATGAGGAGTTCTCCCATTGACCTGGCCAATATTTATTCCTCAAACAACATCTTGGAGCATGGGATCTTACCGTGCATAATTTGGTTGTCACATTTGCTTACAAAACAGCTCCCACCCTTGAAAAGTGTTAACTTTGAAACACTTTGGGGTATCTGGAAGCCATGCTGGGTACAATATATAAACATAACATCCTGTTTTCTTGTTCATATTTACCACTCCTATGTCAACTCCGATGGGAACGTTGAGTTAAATCACAATAGAACTAAGTGGGGTTCGCCCAGTGCAAGCTTTGAACCTAGTCACGCAGACAGGAAGATTCCAGATTCAATCCCCGGCTGCCTCTCCATCTCTTTTTCCTTCTTTTAGGGTGGGATATTCCTGTCCCGTGGGATATTCCTGTCCCCGCCAGCGGTGGGAGTCATCAACTGACTTTTGGCTGCTGTCCAAATTCTCCCATCCTGCCCGCGGCGATGCCCCCTGCTGGCGGGAGCAGAAAATCCCGGCGTTCTCTATCTCGACATGTGTCACGTTGAAAAATTGCTTAATACGTTGTCAGATTCTCCCTTCCCTCCCACCTGCCATTTACCACTTTCCTGGCGCTCCTCCTTCTGGGAATGGTTCTTGAGGCTGGGAGAAGGATCTGCAGGAAGCAGGCTGAGAGGGCACTGTGAAGAGGAGTGATGAGGAACTAACAGATCCCTGAGCGCACCAATAGAATAAAGAAGCTCTTTACGCACGGTTGGCATTTAACGAGGATCCCACACTCTAACTCCGGTTGGAGAGTATGAGCTCACCGCGTGGTTCCCGGATATCTCATATTCTTGAACAGAAAACATTGAACTTCCAACCGGTAGTTAGGACATTCTGAGTTCTCCCTCAGTGTACCCAAACAGGTGCCGGAATGTGGCGATTAGGGGATTTTCACAGTAACTTCATTGCAGTGTTAATGTAAGCCTACTTGTGACACTAATAAAGATTATTATTACTATCATTAAGTGTCTCCTCTTCGACGAAGCTTTCAATCAACGATCCTCATTGGATCGGAGTCAATTTTTGTTTGATCACACCCCTGTGAAGCCGCCTTGGGACTTTTTCCGACATTAAAGGCGCCATGTAGATGCAATTCTTGTTGCTGGTCTTTGCTTTGATGGCGTGAGCGTGCACCCAAACATCAGGTAAGGGCCGGGTTTGGTTTTGTTCTAACGTCTCCATTGTCCGAGCCTCCTCAAACCTAAGGAGTGGTCACCAGGACTAGGAGAGAGTACTGGGGAGGGTGGGAGGTCAAGTTACGTCAATGAAAACTACCAACCTTGTCACTTGACCTTTAATCTGTTTGAATACAATAAGTAGATTAATCTCTCTTTGAACCTACTTGTCTCCACATACGCGCTCAACAAAGCTGCAATAAAATAAAGCCAATTAGGAGCAGTTGAACATAAGACAGTACAGAATAATTAGAGACACATTTAACTATTCACAAGGTAGAAGGAGCTTATGAGCTAACCTGATCTTGTGCATGAGCAAATTATCCTCCAACCACCCAGTTCCATCTACGTCAGCCATAATCAGATCGCAAACAGATAGAATGTGCTCTATAGAAATGTTCATACAGAGTGTAGGAAGTTTGGCTCAGTGGTTAGCACTGCTGCCTCACACCACCAGGAACCCGAGTTCAATTCCGGCCTTGGGTCACTGCCTGTGTGGAGTTTGCACTTTCTCCCCGTGTCTGCGTGGGTTTCCTCCGGGTGCTCCGGTTTACTCCCACAGTCCAAAGTAGTGCCGGTTAGGTGGATTAGTCATGCTGAAGAATTTCCCTTAGTGTCCAGGGATGTGTAGGTTAGTTGGGGTTACAGGGAGAGAGTGGGTGTATAGGCCGAGGCATTGTGCTCTTTCGGAGGATTGGTGCAGACTTGATGGGCTGAATGGACTCCTTCTGCACTGCAGAGATTCTAAGTTATTAGATTTATTGTATTCCCGCCTTTGAGTGAGATGGAGAAGGTATTAAGCAGTGTTCTAGACAGCACCAGGAAAAGTAGAGACTAATAATAATAATAATCTTTATTGTCACAAGTAGGCTTACATTAACTCTGCAATTAAGTTACTGTGAAAATCCACTAGTCGCCACACCCCGTCGCCTGGTCGGGTACACAGAGGGAGAATTCAGAATGTCCAAATTACCTAACAAGCACGTCTTTCAGGACTTGTGGGAGGAAACCGGAGCACCCGGAGGAAACCCACGCAGACACGGGGAGAACGTGCAGACTCCGCACAGACAGTGACCCAAACGGGAATCGATCCTGGGACCCTGGCACTGTGGAGCAACAGTGCTAACCACTGTGCTACCATGCCTTGAATATGGGGTATGATTGTCAGTCCCCACCGGGGCCAGGATTGGAGGCGGAGAAGTACTAAAAATAGCCCCATAGAGAGTAGCTCAATAAGAGGCCAAATAGAATTTTCAAATCAGCTTCCAGGTTCCGACACGGGCGGCAGGGCCTACTTTAGGTGCCTGGGGTTGGGCATACTGCATCAGGATTGGGGAGAGGGGGAGTATTTCAGGAAAGCCGAGAGACTCTTCCAGCATGTCTGGCTGTGGGTGTAATCTTAGCTCACCCCTAAATCGGGGTTCATTCCACCCCCACCCCGTACAGTTTGGCTGCTGAATCTATTTCTCTATTGAAGATTTGAAAAAAGTTGGAGAGAGAGGACCTCCATCTTGAAGTAACCTCTCTCTTACTTACCGTCCAATGCAGGCTGCTACTCTTTTCAAACTGGAAGGCCTCAGATTTGTCCTCCAGCAGCAAAAGAGCCCGCCCACTGTCTTTAATTGGATGCCGAACCTGCCTCCCCACATCCAGCCATTAATTGGTTACCGTGGGGAAGAACACAATGAGTGATTGTTTTTCTCTGCGGGACGGGGCCATGATCTGGAAACAGTCCCGACCCCTGTTTCCCGCTTCCAGAGGGGAAATTCCAGCCCCTGGTCTCTAAATATTAGGTTGACAGCCAGCGAGGGGCTCACATCCGGACAGAGTGACCACTGGCTCAGACGTTCCCACATCTGAAGTCATGAGGAGTAGCTACAGGCCCAACTACAGGCAGGCCCTGCTCTCACAACGAAGAGCAGGCCCTTGACCAAAGCCCTGGAAGACAGTCCCAAAACTGGGACTGTCTTAACTCTGAGGAGAAATGACACGAGGACGTCCTCATAAATTGCAGTTCGTAACAGCAGCTTGCATTTTTATAGCACCTAAAGCTTCCCCAGGTGCGTCATAGGGGCATTTCTAAACAAGATTGGGCACCTAGCCACATAAAGAGAGATTAGGACAGGTGACCAGATGCTTGTTAGTGGAGTGTGTAATGGAGGGAGCGCAGCAGAGAGAGATTTAGGGCAGGAATTGGAACAGAAAGAAAGAAAAATTAGCATCCAACATCGCAAAAACAGGTTATCTTACCAACTTTTACAGATGCACCATCGAAAGCATCCTATCTGGCTGCATCACAGCCTGGTATGGCAACTGCTCAGCCCAGGACCGCAAGAAACTTCAGAGAGTCATGAACACCGCCCAGTCCATCTCATGAACCTGCCTCCCATCCATTGACTCCATCTACGCCTCCCGTTGCCTGGGGAAAGCGGGCAGCATAATCAAAGATCCCTCCCACCCGGCTTACTCACTCTTCCAACTTCTTCCATCGGGCAGGAGATACAGAAGTCTGAGAACACGCACGAACAGACTCAAAAACAGCTTCTTCCCCACTGTCACCAGACTCCGAAATGACCCTCTTATGGACTGACCTCATTAACACTACACCCTGTATGCTTCATCCGATGCCGGTGCTTATGTAGTTACATTGCATACGTTGTGTTGCCCTATTATGTATTTTCTTTTATTCCCTTTTCTTTTCATGTACTTAATGATCTGTTGAGCTGCTCGCAGATAAATACTTTTCACTGTACCTCGGTACACGTGACAATAAACAAATCCAATCCAATCTGGTTGCCGTCACAACTGTTCACTGTGCAAAAGTTTTTCTTTGTTTTTTTGTAAATTTAGAGTACCCAATTAATCTTTCCAATTCAGGGGCAATTTAGCATGTTCAATCTATCTAGCTTGCACATTTTTGGGTTGTGGGGGCGAAACCCATGCGAACACGGGGGGAATGTGCAAACTCCACACTGACAGTGACCCAGAGCCGGGATCGAACCTGGGACCTTGGCGCCGTGAGGCCGCAGTGCTAACCCACTGCGTCACCGTGCTGCCCCGCTGTGCAAAAGTTGGCTGCTGTTTTTCCAACAGTGACTTCTAAGCACTTCATTAGCTGTAGCATATACATGTCTGGATGTGAAAGGTGCTATTATAATAGAAGTCTTTCTCCATTAGAATTGATTTGTGGATCGTTAAAACATTGTTTCAGAGGTGAGAGCTTTCAGAGATTAATTTTACACAGAGCTGCTCTACCATGGAATCATCGATCTGAAAGGGAGGTGGAGGCTCCCTTTCAAAAAGGGAGCTAGGTTGTCTGTGCTGTGAGATTCGATAGAAATCAGTCTTTATTAAGTTAAAGGGTAATTTGAGGAGAGACTAGGCCTCGTCCTCCCCTTCACCCTATACCGTCTTCCTGGTTCCCCCGACCTAACAAACAGCATTGGTTGGAAAATACCTCACTCAGTATCATTTGACAATCCAATTTCAGTCAATTATAGAATCATAGAATTTACAGTGCAGAAGGAGGCCATTCAACCCATCGAGTCTGCACCGGCCCTTGGAAAGAGCACCCTATCCCTGTAACCCAGTAACCCCACCTAACCTTTTGGAGACTGAGGGGCAATTTATCATGACCAATCCACCTAACCTGCACATCTTTGGACTGTGGGAGGAAACCGGAGCACCCGGAGGAAACCCAAACAGACACGGGGAGAAAGTGCAAACCCCTCACAGAGAGTCACCCGAGGCTGGAACTGAACCTGGAACTCTGGAGCTGTGAGGCAGCAGTGCTAACCACTGTGCCAGCTGGCTGCCCAATCCTATTGGTATTAAAGGTAAATGCTGCAGGTACTGGATATCTAAATTTAAACAGAAGATGCTGGAAGTACTCAATGCTGGCAGTGCATGTGGACATATTAACATACAAATAGGCCATTCAGCCCCTCGAGCCTGCTCCACCATTCAAAAAGATCACGGCTGACCTGTCTGTGTTTCAAGTTCTGCATTCTCATTTGTCGCCGATAACCTTTGATTGCCTTGCCTGATAAGAATCTCTCTACCCCCGCCTTAAAAGTATTCAGTGACTCCTCCTCCACCGCCTTCTGAAGCAGAGAATTCTAAAGTTGCACTTTCTCCCTCGTCTCTGTGCTAAAACGGCGACCACTTAATTTATAAAACAAGGCCCCTAGTTCTGGACTCGTCCACAAGAGGTAACATCCTTTCCACATCCACCTTGTCAAGACTGTTCAGGGTCTTAAACACTTCACTCAAGAAAGAAAGTTACTGTGGCTTATTTTGTATTGGTCCTGAGTTAAAATTGAGCCTCCACTATTTCAGGTCGATGACCTTTCGTCAGAGTCCGCCAGTATAAATCCTGTCATTGATGGCTCCCGTTACGATGCTGTCTTTATCGCGCTTTACTATTACAAAGGTCTCCAGCTTTCAATCCTTTTGTTTTGTTATAAATTTAGCGTACCCAATTATTTTTTTCCAATTAAGGGGCAATTTAGCCTGGCCAATCCACCCACCCTGCACATCTTTGGGTTATGGGGGTGAGACCCACGCAGACGCGGGGAGAATGTGCAAACTCCACACTGACAGTGACCCAGAGCCGGGATCGAACCCGGGGCCTCGGCACCGTGAGACAGCAGTGCTAACCACCGTGCCGCCCATATGGATTTGAATTCCTGGGGGTAATTCAATCTCCAGCCAGAACGCGGGTGAGAATTCAACGGGGTTCACGGAGAAATTTGGCAAAAGGCCTGTCACGGCCTATCTGTCCACCACCTGCTAAAACTCTATTACAAAACTTGGGTTATGATAAGCACATTCTGCTGGAACTATGGAGCAGGTCTGTTGCTGGGTAAAAGGACAGGTCAGTCTTTCAGGTGTAAATAAATCTTTCATCAGAATCGTAAACTGAGAGGTCAGCAAAGATTTTAGCAATGTAGAGTGCAGGAAGTAAGAGAGACTGCAGTAATAGAGAATTAATGGGTCAAAATTGCTTAATCATAAACCTTCAGGTGAGGTAAAAGGTTATTTCGATGAAGCAATGGAAAGATATTGAAAGAAGAGCAGGTGATGCAAATATTTAAGAGAGTGAAACGACATTGGCAAGATAGACAAAAAAAGCGAAAGGTGAGGAAGTGGGAGTAGAATAAATGAAAACTGCAAATACAGGGGGGGCCATTCACCGAGCCCCGCAGCGGACCGGAGAATCGCCGCAACCGCGCCCCGACGTCGGCGCGCGATTCTCCGTGGTGCAGAGAATCGGCGCCATTTGCGCCGGCGCGTTTGGCGCCAGCCACGGGCTGCTGGAATCGGCGTGGCCGCTGATTCTCCGGCCCGAATGGGCCAAGAGGCCGCTCCGATACGACAGAGTCCCGCCGGCGCCGTTCACCCCTGGTCGCTGCCGACGGGAACGCTGCGTGAACGGTCGGGGGGGCGGCCTTGGGGGGGAGGGGGTGGCAGGGGGGCTCCTTCACCGGAGGGGGCCTCCGATGGGGTCTGGCCCACGATTGGGGCCCACCGATCAGCAGGCCGGCCTCACCCCCCACCCGGGCCTACTTTCCAGCACGGCTGAACCCTGAACACCGAGGCCATGTTGAGTCGGGGCCGGCGCGCTAAAGCAGTCCCCCGCGCATGCGCGGGTTGGCGCGGCGTCTATTTGGCACCGCGAAAGGAGGCTGGAGCGGCGTGAAACGCTCCAGCGCCGTACTGGCCCTCTGTAGGGGCCAGAATCGGTCGTACCCGGGCCCGGTTCGCGCCGTCGTGAAACGCGACGGCGATCACGACGCCGCGAACGCTTGGTCTCCATATTGGAGAATCGCCCCCAGGAGGTCCGAATTGAAAATCAGTATTTGTGCTTTATTTTCACTTTCTGACAATCCTGCCAGAATTCCTTCACAAAAATAATCCTCTCCACACTGCAATCCCTCTGTAGCGCGTGCCATTTATTACGAAAACTTTTGTGGCTTCCTAAGCTCCAACAAACACTTGCAAGCTCCAATGAGAAGGTCTGTTACAATCTGTAAGGCCCAATCAGGCCCTGTTTAAAACTACTGATGGTCCAAAGGAAGGTGTTGGTCCCATGAAGTTAATTTGAAAGCCACTAGAAATACATAGGCATTATAGCCAAGGCAGAAAGGTCATTCAACTCAAACAGTGGGTGTTGCAGTTTATCTTCGACATGAGCAATATCCTAATCCCATGTTTTTATCCTGCTCCCTTATCCCTTTATCCCCGTTCCTTTTAACACACCTATATAATCCATGAATTAAGGTGTTAACTCCAGTGGTGCACTCCACAACATCTCATCTCTTTGCGTAAGAAAGTTCTCCATCTCTCTGCGTTAAATCACTTTCATTTCATCTTTTATCTGTCTCCTTTTGTTCTGGACCCTACAATTGCTGCCAAATCATGCCAAGCAACTAGAATCATTACCTAATTAAAAGGCCAACTGCAAAAGTAAAGAGGCGAAGCAGAATTCCAACAAGACCATAGTGAGGAGGGGAGGAAGGAGAAAGAGGCGAAGGCCCCAAGACGGATTCAACCTGGCACAGGCCATGAACCTTTGACCCTAACATGTCGCTTCTCCACACAAACCACAAGTTCTGAGGGGCAGAGAAGGACTTTGAAAGGTCGGCTATTCCTAAAAAAAAACAAGTTCAACCCAACCTTCTCCAGAAGGGATCATATTCTTCATCTTCTGAGGAGATCTTCTTGGGAGACTTGTTGCTCCTGGACTTCGAGAACAGAAACTGGGCTGCAAGATGCATGTTGCCCCAGGGTGATGAGGCCACTGGTGATATCGCACAGCAGAAGGGCCCGACTCCAGAATATTGTTGTTCCCTCGAAGCGGTTTGTGAAATGACAAAGAGCCGCGCATGAATCGAGTTCTGTGTTCAGCACCATCAACTGTTGCTGAGGTGAACGGCTCTCCTCGCTCACTCAGCAGCGAGTGAGAGTGGGACTACTGCAGCTGCTGTTTAAAGGGATTAGTCCACCTGTCAAGCTGTCTCTGTCAATTTAGGCAATGCTAAGATTAGTTATTATTGACCTCCTTACTGTGCACTACAGTTAAAGCTGCAGAGATTTACGATCACTCTGTAGGAAGAGCTCCTCGAAGAAGCAGTGCTAAAGTCTCTGTTTATATCCACACGCTGCTTTGCCACGTACGAATACTCTCACTCGCTCTGTAGGCATCGTGCCCTGTGAGGACATTGCTAACCATGTCCGGTCCGACCCCGAGGGGGGGCCTCCGATATGGCCTGGCCCGCAATCGGGGCCCACCGATTGGCGGGCCGGCCTCTCTGGCTGGGGGCCTCCTCTCCTCCACGCCGGCCCCTGCAGCCCTGCGCCATGTTGCGTCGGGGGCCGGCGCGTTGAAGGAAGCCACTGCGCATGTGCGCGTTGGCACTGGTGCCACTGCGCGGATCCCGTGGTGCCCAGCGGCCGCCGGGATCAGCAGCTGGAGGCGGTAATGCTGCTGAAGGGACAGTACGTAAAGGCAGTAAACGAGGTGTACGCCAGGCACCTCCTTGCCACGAGGCGACAACGCCCCGGAGAATCACAAGCCGAATTCCTGCATGCATTGCGGGTATTCGGCCGGAACTGTGTGTGCCAGGCGGTATCGGCTGTCCAGCACATGGAGCAGCTGATCAGGGACGCCTATGTCGGGGGCATTAAATCCAATTACATCCACCAAGGCTTGCTAGAAGGGGGTACACTCGGCCTCCCAGAGACAGTGCAGCTCTCAAGCTCGCTGGAGGTGGCCTTCCAGAACATGGAGGCCTACACCTCCGACCGCGCGGCACCCTCGTGGATCTCGTGGGCGCCGCCATCATCCGACTTGAGTGCAGCGCAAGCCTGTGCCGCGCAGCAGCCCGCCAACGCCGGAAGCCCGAAGTGCTACTTTTGCGGCCAGATTAAGGAGCCCAGGCACGCTGCCCTGCACGGAACGCGATTTGCAACGGGTGTGGGAGGAAGGGCCACTTCACCAAAGTCTGCCAGGCCCAACCTGCCCCTAAAGTTCCTAGGCCCAGCAGCGCCTGTCGGGGCCGCCCCCAGCTGCCGCCATCTTCACTGCCACCCGCCATGTTGGTGAGACCACATTTGGAGTATTGTGTGCAGTTCTGGTCACCTCATTATAGGAAGGATGTGGAAGCATTGGAAAGGGTGCAGAGGAGATTTACCAGGATGCTGCCTGGTTTGAGGAAAGGTTGAGGGAACTAGGGCTTTTCTCTTTGAGCGGAGGAGGATGAGAGGCGACTTAACAGAGGTTTATAAGATGATGAGGGGGATAGATAGAGTGGACGTTCAGAGACTATTTCCTCGGGTGGATGTAGCTGTTACAAGGGGGCATAACTATAAGGTTCATGGTGGAAGATATAGGAGGGATGTCCGAGGTAGGTTCTTTGCTCAGAGGGTGGTTAGGGTGTGGAATGGACTGCCTGCTCTGATAGTGGAGTCGGACACTTTCGGAACTTTCAAGCGATTATTGGATAGGCACATGGAGCACACCAGAATGACAGGGAGTGGGATAGCTTGATCTTGGTTTCGGACAAGGCTCGGCACAACATCGAGGGCCGAAGGGCCTGTTCTGTGCTGTACTGTTCTATGTCTATGTGCGACCCGCAGGCACCGCCATCTTCGCTGCCACACGCCATGTGCGACCTGTGGGAGCCGCCATCTTCACTGCCACCTGCCATGTGCGGGCCGCCATCTTTGATTTCACCCGCCACGCGCGCCCCATGGGGGCCACCATCGTTGACGCTGCCTTCGATGCCACCCGCCACGCATGACCCATGGGGGCTGCCATGTTGGGATCACTCCGCCGCCTCCCAGACCCCTGCTCGCCCAGTCGTACGCAAGCCACCGCTACCTCCGACCGGCCCACCCACCACCTTCCAAAAGGGGCTGTTTAGCACAGGGCTAAATCGCTGGCTTTGAAAGCAGACCAAGGCAGGCCAGCAGCACGGTTCAATTCCCGTAACAGCCTCCCCCAACAGGCGCCAGAATGTGGCGACTAGGGGCTTTTCACAGTAACTTCATTTGAAGCCTACTTGTGACAATAAGCGATTTTCATTTTCACGATTTTAATTTTCAAACAGCGCAGAACTGCCTCAGTACTGCTTTAACTGTCGGCCTGGAGATGTACTCGACTCTCTGGAGTGGGGTTTGAATATCTGGGATTACTGGTACAGTAACATAACCACTACACTTGTCATATTCTTCTGAAGTGGGAAATGGTTCAAAAGGGCACTTGGCACAGAAGATGGCTGCCTGACACACAAGATGGAGACACAGAGAATAAAGCAGCCATAACTGATGCCTGGAGCCCAGCGGGGTGCCAGTGGGACAGATAGGAACAGATCCAGGACAAAGGGAGCCAGACAGGAAGATTAAGAAATACATAAATGCGGGACACCACTTGAATAAAGCTGACTTCAGCCAAGGTGTACACAATGATATGCTAATACGAATGTCTTGGGCCATTTCCTAAAACAAAGGGACAATCAATACTACCTTCCTGCTACTGCCTGTAACCTGCTCAACCTCTTTGACTGTGGCCATGTGTAAATGGCAAAACGCTTACAAATAGCGATGTACAATCTATAAAATGTTTAAAGATAACAAGATGATAATTGTTTTGTATCTGGGCTCATTGTGAACCCAAAGTATAAAATGAATGACTGCCATTCAAACCGGGAGAAAGGCTGGCGACTGTACCGCGGGGTACGTACGCTTTCTCCCGAAGCTTTGTGTAACAATAAAACTGCATTTATCTGATCAGAGCAAGTCTGACTCTTGAAGTGGTTGATTTTTCCCACAACACTTCAATGACCAACTATCGCTAATGAATAGCCAGTTGTTCAGTTGCTGAATGAAACAACAGTGTTTTGCGTCTTGAATATTAATTACTCTTTGTTTCTCCATGGAATGCACAGAAATAAACAAAGGACCGGATTGACAAACCTCGAATCCCAATTTTTAAACCATGTTCCTTTTTAAAAGGATTAACCAATTTGTAGTCTTGCTGAAGGAATGCTGCGTACTAATTACTCCTTTGGTTCCGTTGTTAACAGGACGTTTACAGCTATATTAATAATAATCTTTATTATTGTCACAAGGTAGGCTTACATTAACACTGCAATGAAGTTACTGTGAAAAGCCCATAGTCGCCACACTCCGGCGCCTGTTCGGGTACACAGAGGGAGAATTCAGAATGTCCAATTCACCTAAAGTACGTCTTTCGGGACTTCTGGGAGGAAACCGGAGCACGCGGAGGAAACCCACGCAGACACGGGCAGAACGTGCAGACTCCACACAGACAGTGACCCAAGCCGGGAATCGAACCGGGGACCCAGGCGCTGTGAAGCAGCAGTGCTAACCACTGTGCTACCGTGTTAACTCACTCTGCTCATCATTTTAATGGCCTTTATGGTGAAATCGTCAAATTCATTACAGTTAGGGGAGAATTTCAGCTCTCTGACCTTTCCGATCAGTTCAACAACAGCAACAACAACTGCATTTATTTAACACCTTGTGAGTGCCCCAAGGCACTTGAGGCTCAGATCTTTGGGTATCAAAAGATTATTGTTTTATGGGGCTCCAACGGCAAGCATAGTTACAGGTCGACATAGATCGGAGTATTTCCGACTATATAGGGGAACAAGACAGGGATGCCCGCTGTCTCCATTGTTGTTCGCGTTGGCAATTGAACCTCTGGCCATGGCGTTGAGAGACTCCAGGAAATGGAGAGGGGTGATTAGAGGGGGAGAAGAACACCGAGTCTCGTTATACGCGGATGACCTATTGTTATATGTGTCGGACCCAGCAGGGGGGATGATAGAGGTTATGCAAATTTTGAGGGGGTTCGGGGATTTCTCGGGGTATAGGCTAAACATGGGGAAGAGTGAATTATTTGTGATACATCCAGGGGACCAGAGTAGAGAGATAGAAGGCTTGCCTCTAAGGAAAGTGGAAAGAAACTTCCGATACCTGGGGATTCAGATCGCTAGGAGCTGGGGAACCTTGCACAGACTTAATCTGACACGGTTGGTAGAACAAATGGAGGAGGACTTCAAGAGGTGGGACATGCAGCCTCTATCGCTGGCGGGCAGGGTGCAAGCAATTAAGATGATGGTCCTCCCGAGGTTCTTATTTGTATGTCATTGCCTCCCTATACTAATCACCAAGACCTTTTTTAATAAAATAGACAGGAGCATCACGAGCTTCGTGTGGGCAGGGAAAGTTCCGAGAGTAAGGAGGGGGTTCCTTCAGCGTAGTAGGGACAGAGGAGGATTGGCACTACCGAACCTGGGCGATTACTATTGGGCCGCCAATGTGGCAATGATACGTAAATGGATGATGGAGGGTGAGGGAGCGGCGTGGAAAAGACTGGAGAGAAAGTCCTGTAAAGGGACGAGTTTAGAGGCGCTGGTGACGGCGCCGCTACCGATCTCACCTAAAAAGTTTACCACGAACCCGGTGGTGGCGGCAACATTGAATATCTGGGGACAGTGGAGGCGACAGAGAGGGGTGCGGGGAGCCCTGGTGGGGTCCCCAATCAGGAACAACCATAGGTTCGCCCCAGGAAGAATGGATGGAGGATTTCAGAGCTGGTACCAGTTGGGAATTAGGAGGGTGGGAGATTTATTTATAGATGGGACTTTTGCGAGCTTGGGAGCATTGGAGGAAAAGTATAAGTTGCCCCGGGGAAATTTCTTGAGATATATGCAGGTGAGGGCGTTTACTAGACAACAGGTGAGGGAATTTCCGTTGCTCCCGACACAGGGGATACAGGACAGGGTGCTTTCAGGGGTGTGGGTCGGAGAGGGCAAGGTGTCAGAGATTTACCGAGAGATGAGGGAAGAGGGGGAGGAGTCGTTGGGCGAACTAAAAGGAAAGTGGGAAGAAGAACTAGGGGAGGAAATAGAGGAGGGTATGTGGGCTGATGCCCTAAGCAGGGTAAATTCCTCTTCCTCATGCGCCAGGCTTAGCCTGATTCAATTTAAGGTGCTACAGAGAGCACACATAACGGGAGCAAGATTGAGCAGGTTCTTTGGAGTGGAGGACAAATGTGGGAGGTGTGGCGGGAGCCCGGCAAACCACGCACATATGTTTTGGGCGTGCCCGGCACTGGAAGGGTATTGGAAGGGAGTGACGGGAGTGATTTCGCGGGTGGTGAAGGCCCGGGTCAAACCAGGCTGGGGGTTAGCTCTATTTGGAGTTGCGGAAGAGCCGGGAGTGCAGGAGGCGAAAGAGGCCGACGTTGTGGCCTTTGCGTCCCTAGTAGCCCGGCGCAGGATCCTACTCATGTGGAAGGAGGCGAAACCCCCCGGACTGGAGGCCTGGGTAAATGATATGGCGGGGTTCATTAAACTGGAGCAGATAAAGTTTACCCTGAGAGGATCGGCTCAAGGGTTCACCAGGCGGTGGCAGCCATTTCTCGACTACCTAGGGGAACGTTAGAGGGAAGACAGATGACCAGCAGCAGCAACCCAGGGGGAAGGGGGGGGGGGGGTTTAGTTTAGTTTAGGTCAAAGATAAAGGGGTTTTGTTACTTGAGTATTGTTAAAAATTTCTGTATTGTTATTGTTGCGTTTGCTTTGTAAGAGGGGAAAAATTGTTGTTTGGGGAAAAAATTTCAATAAAACATTTTTTTTTTTTAAAGATTATTGTTACCCTTCTCCAATCACTCTTCATTGCATCAGGGTGAAGAGACTCTGTCCAAAATAGTCCACAAATTCCAAAATATACCCCAAATGCATTCTGTGAGATGAAAATCGCTAGTTCTGATTCAAAACCAAACTGAATGTTTACTTCTGATTAATGGCAGAAATAAAGACTTGCATTTATATAGCACCTTCATGCTCCTCGGGATTGTAGTAGAGAAGGACCTGATACATTAAGGGTTAACTTGGGGCTGAGTACAGTACCGCCCACCAGTGATGTAAGAAAGCACCTGACCTCGAGCTCAGGTCAGCAGTGTAGAGTTAGCAGCAACAGGTAAGGACATGTCATTGGAGTCCTCTCCAAATCATAGAACTCCTACAGCGCAGAAGGAGGCCATTTGGCCCATTGAGTCTGCACCGACCCTCTGAAAGAGCACCCTACCGAGGCCCATTCCCCCACCCTATCCTGCGCATTCCTGGACACTAGGTCCAAAGATGTGCAAGTTAGGTGGATTGGCCATGTTAAATTGCCCCTTTGTGTCCAAAAGGTTAGGTGTGCTTACTGGGTTATGGGGATAGGGTGAAGGCGTAAGGTGCTCTTTCCAAGGACTGGTGCAGACCCACTGGCCTGAATGGGCTCCTTCTGCAATGTAAATTCTATGATCTATGACCTACCTCTGGTGGAAGCATTAGGGCTCAGCTGTGACTGCCCTGATGGGCAGAGTCATACATTCAGAGTGCTGTTGTCACGTAGCAGCTAATTTGCGCAGAGCAAGATCCCACAAACATCCATGAGATAATGATCATTTGAACCTTTTTCGGGCATTGGTTGAAGGGTACAAATTGTCCATGGACATGGGGGAGAACTCATTTTTAAAAAAATGTAGAGTACCCAATTTATTTTCCTATTAAGGGGCAATTTAACTTGGTCAATTCACCTACCCGATAAATCTCTTTTTGGAATTGTGGGGGTGAAACCGACGCAGACACGGGGAGAATGTGCAAACTCCACACGGACAGCGACCCGGGGCCGGGATCGAACCTGGGACCTCGGCATTGTGAGGCAGCAGTACTAACCTCTGCGCCACCGTAACGCCCATTCACAGTCCATTCTTTATTGGAATTTTAACTGATGATGCCTCATCACTGACTTCCCAATCGGTCTTTCCCTATGAAACCTGTCGAAACGCTTCATAATTTAAAAAACTCTGTTTCTTTTTATAAATTTAGAGTACCCAATTTTTTCTTCTCCCAATTAAGGGGCAATTTAGCATGGCCAACTCACCTAACCTGCAC
This sequence comes from Scyliorhinus torazame, assembly GCF_047496885.1. Lineage (NCBI taxonomy): Eukaryota > Metazoa > Chordata > Chondrichthyes > Carcharhiniformes > Scyliorhinidae > Scyliorhinus > Scyliorhinus torazame. The sequence goes on from NC_092734.1 coordinate 31,633,379, forward strand.
ATCTTTGAGTTGTGGGAGTGAAACCCACGCAGACACGGGGAGAATGTGCAAACCCCATGCGGACAGTGACCCGGGGCCGGGATCGAACCCGGGTCCTCGGCGCCGAGAGGTGGCAGTACTTGCCACTGTGCCGCCCTGGCGCTGGGGAGAACACCCCCCCCCCCTGTTTTTCTTCGAACAGTGCCATGGGATCTTTCACATTTTACCCGTGTGGGCAAAAAGAGGGCTGTGTTGCCCCAGCATGAACCCCCTCCTCTCTCTCCCCCGCTAGAAACTCTTATCAATGGGATTCTTGGCTGATCAAAATATAAACACTTCAATCTCACTGGAGCTCTTAGCAATAGTTTCCAGAACAGCTGCAATTTAAACAAGAGGCTGTGAGGAAGTCACAGAGCACTCCCAGGGTGGGAGTGGTCAATGATTTCAATCGCCACAGCCAAGCTATACAAACGGGAAGGGCGCAGTTTGGAGCTGGAACCTGGAAGATATCCCGCACAAGTATTTTTCTCTCTCTCTCTGTCCCTGCCAGGTTCTGAAGACAGGAGAGGGGGGGATTGAAAGAGGCTGAGTCCTCACCATGCGGGAAGTGTGGGCTCTATCTGCCACCCTGCTGCTCTTGGGACTGGCCGCGACTGGTAGGTGACACTCACGAGTCACTCTGTGGGTAGCTCGGCTCTGTAAAGCGTCTCTCGCAGTTTGGGGTGTATCTATTTAACCAGCCCGGTGATGAAATAAACATTATCCCCGCCCCTATTGTTATTTTCTACTTGCGTTCCTATTTTTTTTTAATATGGGTGGGGGGTGAACTTAATTCATTTTTATTGTTGGATTTACAGTTGGGGTCTAATGATGAACAGAGAAAAGTTTCAATATACTAAATTGTTTGAGAATGAAATAAGGCAGAGTGTTGGGAATTTGAAGGCGCAGAAAGGTTCAGAACATTGAAAGATAAACGTGTTTGGTTGAGAGAGAATGCAACTTTAAGTTAAGGGAGGTAAGAGGGAGAAAATAGATTTGGTAGGAGTGTTTTCTCGACTCTTTTTTATTTGTTTATGGGACGCGGGCGTCTCAAGCTGTGCCAGCATTTATTTATTTTTTAAATTTAGAGTGCCCAATTAATTTTTTCCAGTTAAGGGGCGATTTAGCGTGGCCAATCCACCTACTCTGCACATCTTTGGGTTGTGGGGGCGAAACCCACGCAGACGCGGGGAGAATGTGCAAACTCCACACGGACAGTGACCCAGAGCCGGGATCGAACCTGGGACCTCGGCGCCGTGAGGCCGCAGGGCTAACCCACTGTGCTGCCCTGTGCCAGCATTTATTGACCATCCCTAATTGCCCTTCTGAGGGCAGTTAAGAGTCACACTGTGTCATTGCTGTGGGTCTGGAGTCGCGTGTCGGTCAGACCGGGTAAGGACGGCAGATTTCCTTCCCTAAAGGATGTTGGTGAACCAGATGGGTTTTTACGACAATCGACAATGGTGTCATGGTCACCGTTAGACTTTTAATTCCAGATTTTCTTTACTGAATTCAAGTTTCAGCATCTGCAGTGCCGGGATTTGAACCTGGGCCCCCAGAGCATTACTCTGTGTCTTTGGTTGCTAGCCCAGTGACAATACCACTATGCCACCACCTCCCTAATCCATTATCCCAAGGGGTCCCAATGTGCCAAACAGCTGCTTTGGAGACCTCAGGAGTGACTGTGGGAGATGAGTGCTGTTAGGTGAATTGGACATTCTGAATTCTCCCTCTGTGTACCCGAACAGGCGGCAGAATGTGGCGATTAGGGGCTTTTCACAGTAACTTCATTACAGTGTTAATGTAAGCCTACTTGTGACAATAAAGATTATTATTATTAAGTGCCCCAGTTCCTCAGTGTATGCTAAGTATGACTATGAACCCATAGAACATAGAAAAATACAGCACAGAACAGGCCCTTCGGCCCACGATGTTGTGCTGAACCTTTGTCCTAGATTAATCATAGATTATCATTGAATTTACAGTGCAGAAGGAGGCCATTCGGCCCATTGAGTCTGCACCGGCTCCTGGAAAGAGCACCCTACCCAATATAGAATCCCTACAGTTCAGAAGGAGGGCATTTGGCCCATCGAGTATGTACCGACCCGCCGAAAGAGCACTCCACCTAAGCCCGCTCCCCCACCCTATCCTGTAACCCTGGGCATTGATCATGGTCAATCCACTTCACCTGCATATCTTTGAACTGAGAGGGCAGCACGGTGGCGTAGTGGGTTAGCCCTGCTGCCTCACGGCGCCGAGGTCCCAGGTTCGATCCCGGCTCTGGGCCACTGTCTATGTGGAGTTTGCACACTCTCCCCGTGTTTGCTTGGATTTTGCCCCCACAACCCAAAGATGTGCAGGGTAGGTGGATTGGCCACGCTAAATTGCCCCTTACTTGGAAAAAATGAATTGGATACTCTAAAAAATTTTTTTTTTTTTAAATCTTTGAACTGTGGGAGGAAACCGGAGCACTCGGAGGAAACCCACGCAGACATGGGGAGAACGTGCAAACTCCGCACAATCACCCAAAACTGGAATCAAACCAGGGTCCGTGGTGCTGTGAGGCAGCCGTGTTAACCACTGTGCCACCTTGCTGCCCAAAGTTATGGGAGACAAGTATGCCCAATTTCTCAATGCACCCCAAGAATGAGTATGGGAAATAGTATCCCCAGACTTTCAGTGGTGACAATGGGAGATAGTGATCTCAGTCCTCAATGTACCCCCGGGGTCACTATAGGGAACAGCCTGGCCCCAGTTCCAGGGGTGACTATAGGGAACAGTCTGACCCCAGTTCCAGGGGTGACTATAGGGAACAGTCTGACCCCAGTTCCTCTGTTTACTCCAGGGGTGACTATGAGAGACAGTGGTCTCAGTGACCAATATGTGTCAGTTCAGCTTAGTGGGATGCAGCAAAGCAAGTCTCTAAGTGCCTCGGAACTTAGGGAATAAACAAAGAATTCTAAACTCTTAGTGCAGCCCAGGACTGCAAAGCCAGTTTCCGAGTCTCGAACCTTTATTACAATCCACATTAATTATAAGGTGGAGCCCGCTACAGCACCTTAATTATAATGTCACCTCATTGCAATGGGCACACCCCCTCATTGTAACCTGTTTTTCTTACACCAATTAATAATGAATTCAAACCTATAATCAGCATTGCAATAAACAAATTAGTAGATGCTTTTATTATTTCGCCCTTGTTGCATTCCACCATTCTAACTTGCCCATTTTCAGCTTGCTTCTCATTGCAAAGTCTTTCTGGTTACATTGCTTTACTGACACTAGCCTAATTTTTTATGATAACTCGGAAAGAGTCTGAATCTGTGCCAAAATGTCTCTTGTTTGCATTTTAAGCATTTCTGTTAATTACCCCATGGCCTGCCCTAATCTCAGCTCTCGTACTTCGGGCTGGTCCGTGTCTCTGGTCTTACTTCCTTTGGTGGAGGGAGCCCTCTGATGTTAGGACCAGTGCATAGCACTAAACTTGCGAACATCCTTTGCTTTGTCCAAAGGTCTTTTAAGAGTAATCCTATTTCAGACCATCTTGCAGTTGATATTAATATACACATTAAAAAAAAGTTTTTAAAATTAATTTAGATTTAAAAGCCTAATTGGACATCATTGTTCTGCCTAGATTGGATCTACGTTGGGATTTGCTTGGCAATACCATACCACCCGGTGAATTAACCCACTGAGAAACTAGTTTTCTTTGCACCCTCTCCATGGCCTTGACATTCGTCCGAGAATGTGGTGCCCAGAACTAGCCACAATACTCCACCTCTGGCCTGACCAATGCTGCATAAAAGTTGAGCATAGCTTTCTTCCTTTTGAACAATATTCCTCTATCTATAAAGTCAAGGGTTCCCAGTGTCTCTTTCACTGCCGCTTCTCTTCCAGGAATGGCTTCCTTGAGGAAGTGCTGCACTCCTCTCCGACGGGATTTCCTTTTGTCTCTTTCACCATGTTCACCTTTGTTGCTTTCCATTTTCCTCTTGGCGTTTCCCTGAATGTCGCCATCAACACTCCATTTGTCTTGTGTCCCTGACATCTTTGTCGATCTGTCCTTAGCTCCGAGGTTGCCCTGACCTTCTATTCTGCCCCAGCTCCTCCACACCCCACTTCCCCTATAATCCATCACATATTTACCCGTCTTCAGCTCTGAAGTAGAGTCATGCGGGCTCGAAACGTGAACTCTGTTTCTCTCCTCCCAGATGCTGCCAGTCCTATTGAGTTTAACCAGCATTTTCTGTTTTTACGTCTTTTTGCAAACAGTTTTGTGTGCATACATTCCCGCTCCCTCTGCCCTTGTGTCCCTTACCATTTAATATTATTGCTTCATCTCATTCTTCCTGTCAAAGTGAATTACTTCACACTTCTCCATATTAAATTTAGTCTACCACCTGTCTGTCGATTTCACCTTAAATCTGTTGTTATTCTTTGTCTACTGTATCATCTGCAAACTTTGAAATTAGTCCCCGTATGCCTAAACCAAGATCACGGTAGCACAATGTTTAGCACTGCTGCTTCACAGCGCCAGGGCCCCGGGTTCGATTCCGGCCTCGGGTGACTGTCAATGTGGGGTTTGCACGTTCTCCCCGTGTCTGCGTGGGTTTCCTCCGGGTGCTCCGGTTTCCTCCCATAGTCCAAAGATGTGCAGGTTAGGTGGGCAGCACAGTAGTTAGCACTGTTGTTTCACGGCACCTGGGTGCCAGGTTCAACTCCCGCTTGGGTCACTGTCTGTGTGGAGTCTGCACGTTCTCCCCGTGTCTGTGTGGGTTTCCTCCGGGTGCTCCGTTTTCCTCCCACAAGCCCTGAATGACTTGTTTGGTGAATTGGACATTCTGAATTCTCCCTCTGTGTACCCGAACAGGTGTCGGAATGTGGCAACTAGGGGCTTTTCCCAGTAACTTCATTGCAATGTTAATGTAAGCCTACTTGTGATAATAAAGATTATTATTATTATGATTGGCCATGCTAAATTGCCCCTTCGTGTCCAAAGGTTAGATGGGGTTATGGGTTTGTGTGGGAGTGGGCCTAGTTGGATGCTCTTTAAGAGGCTCAATGCAGACTCGATGGGCCAAATGACCTTCTGCACCTTACGGATTCTATGATAAAGCTGCAGCTGGTGGCCATTTTGCCTTTGAACCATAGAAGTTGTGGGTTCGAGTCCCACTCAAGGACCTGAGCAAATCAAACAATACTGATGTTCCAGTACGGTATCAAGGCGGTGTTATCAATTGGATAAGATATTAAACCAAGGCCCCTGCCTCTCAGGCAGATGTAGGAGATCTCATTGTGGGATCCAAGATTTTGACACATTGGCAGTGAAGGAACAGCGATTATAGTTCCAAGTCAAGGGCAGCAGTGGCGCAGTGAGTTAGCCCTGCAGCCTCACGGCGCCGAGGTCCCAGGTTCGGTCCCGGCTCTGGGTCACTGTCTGTGTTGAGTTTGCACATTCTCCCCGTGTTTGCGTGGGTTTCACCCCACAACCCAAAGATGCGCAGGGTAGGTGGATTGGCCACGTTAAATTGCCCCTTAATTGGAAAAATTGAATTGGGTACTCTAAATTTATATTTAAAAAATTAGGTCTAAGTCAGAATGCTGTGTGGCTCGGAGGTGAGCAAGCAGGTGATGGTGTTCCCTCGAGCCTGCTGCCCTTGTCCTTCGAGATGGTAGAGGTTGTGGCTTTGGAAAGCCCAAGGCACATCCGTCAAACTGCCCTCGGCAACTCCTCTGTTACTGAATCAAGTTAGCCGAACACAATTTGCCTTTAACAACTTTGTTTATTAACCCATTTTTTTTCCCAAGTGCCAATCAATGTTTCTGTGGTTTATTGAAAAATTTCTCCATCACTGACATTAGTTGACTGGCCTTTTTGATGACCTCTGTTGGTATGTTAACCATACAACATGTTGTTTCTGTTGCTATGGAAATTATGTAAAAGGTTTGTGCACTTGGATCCCTTATAAGGAGATAGGATTGGGGTACTGTCCCAACTGGATGAGCTCCTATTGGCATTAATGTGGAGAATTATTGGTAAGATAACTATGAAATAAAACAATATACCAAAAAATGTTCCTGCTGTAACAATATGTATTAGTGCCAGCACTGGTAATTGGAGGTTAAAAGACAGCATCTTAGTTCTCTTCCCACACCTACTGATGCACTAAGGCAGACTTTCTGTCTGTTCCCATAGCTAGTTATTCCTAGGACAGGTCGCTAGTCTGTTGCCAGAGGCTTATAGCTTGAGGGGGGCCACTCCACACCAAGCATAACTGACCAGTGTCTCTCCTCCTTTTACCGCCTGCCACTGGCGTATTGGAAGGATTTTTCAGGTTGCTTGACCGCATTATCAAATTGGGTGATCGCTTTGGGGAACACCTTCGCTCAATCCGCAATCATGACCCCAACCTTCCTGTCGCTTTACCATTTCAATTCAACATCTTGCTCTCATGCTCACATTTCTGTCCTTGGCCTATATAATGGGCAGCACGGTAGCCTTGTGGATAGCACAATTGCTTCACAGCTCCAGGGTCCCAGGTTCGATTCCGGCTTGGGTCACTGTCTGTGCGGAGTCTGCACGTTCTCCCCGTGTGTGCGCGGGTTTCCTCCGGGTGCTCCGGTTTCATCCCACAGTCCAAAGATGTGCAGGTTAGGTGGATTGGCCATGATAAATTGCCCTTAGTGTCCAAAATTGCCCTTAGTGTTGGGTGGGGTTACTGGGTTATGGGGATAGGGTGGAGATGTTGACCTTGGGTAGGGTGCTCTTTCCAAGAGCCGGTGCAGACTCGATGGGCCGAATGGCCTCCCTCTGCACTGTAAATTCTATGAAAATAATGTTCCAGTAAAACCCAACGAAAGCTGGAGGAAAAGCACCTCATCTTCTGATAGACTTTAAAGTCTTTTGGACTCAACTTTAGAGTTCAATAACTTCAAACTATGAACTCTGGCCTCCATTTTGTTTCCCCCCCCCCCCCCCCCCCCCAAGCTGTATCTTATGCACAAATTTTGCTTTCCGACAGCACTGATCTTTATTCCGCTATTAACATCTGCTTTAGTCTTTAATACATACTCCAAGATGTGCAGGTTAGGTGGATTGGCCAAGCTAAGTTGCCCCTGAGGTTGGAGTTGCAGGAATAGGGTGGGGGATTAGGCCTAGGTAGGGTGGCCGGTACAGACCCGATGGGCCATTTTCACATATAGTGATGTGATCTTTAGTTAATTCTGCTACTGTTTACTACCTGAACTGCGGGAAAGAGGGAGAATGAGTGAGTCAGGTAGAGTGCGGACAGAGAGAGAGAATGTATTGATTGACTGATGACCTACTCATTTCAGAAACAGTCCAACAGAGGGATGACACACACTGGTGCGAACATGATAAGACGCTCCACAAACGGTTGGATATTGTAGAAAAGGTAACAAAAGCCCATTCCCTGTTTTTGAGTGTAGCAATGCGAGGTTACGGTATGCATAAGAGATGCTACAATGGATGATTGCAGAGAATTTACATTTGTGGTAAATATTCAGCCCAGTTGGTCTACGCTGGAATTTCATGTTCCACAAGAGCCTCCATCCAACCCTTTTTGCCTAATATACCAGCAAAGTGCTGCTGGAAGTTTGAAATAAAACCAGAAAATGCTAGAAAAACCCAGCGGCTCTGGTTGCATCTGTTGGGAGAGAAACCAAGTTAATGTTTTACGTATAGAATTCATAGAATCATAGGCTTTACAGTGCAGAAGGAGGCCATTCAGCCCATCGAGTCTTTACCAGCTCTTGGAAAGAGCACCCCACTTAAGCCCACACCTCCACCCTATCCCTGTAACCTAGTAACCCCACCTAAGTTTTTGGACATTAAGGGCAATTTAGCATGGCCAATCCACCTTAGCTGCACATCTTTGGACAGTGGGAGGAAACCGGAGCACCCGGAGGAAACCCACGCAGACACAGGGAGAACGTGCAGACTCTGCACAGACAGTGACCCAAGCCGGGAATCGAACCTGGAGCCGTGAAGCACTGCGCTACCGTGCCACCAAGTGTCTCGTTTGACTCAGCGTCTCACCCCCACAACCCAGATTGGTTGGTGGAATGGCCATGCTAAATTGACCCTTTTAAAAAAGTTATATATTTCAGGTTGATGGCCTTTTGTCAGAATTAGAAACAGTTAGAGGTTTGGGGAAAGTACAGAGGACATGAGAGGAGAGTAAAGAACAAAAGTGAAGATCTGTGGCATGATGGAAGGCAGGACTAATTAAATGTCAAGGCAAATGGCAATGGGAATTACACCTAGTTATTATTTCGGGCGGCACGTGGCGCAGTGGTTAGCACTGCTGCCCCACACCGCCGAGGGCCCGGGTTCAATCCCGACCCCAGGTCACTGTCCGTGTGGAGTTTGCACATTCTCCCCATGTCTGTGTGGGTCTCACCCCCATAACCCAAAGATGTGCAGGGTAGGTAGATTGGCCATGCAAAATTGCCCCTAAATTGTGGGGGGGGGGGGGCGGAAAGAATTGGATACTCTAAATTTTTTTTTTTAAATCTAGTTATTATTTCATTGCTGTGTTGTGGAATCTTGCTGTGCACAAATTGGCTGTCTTGTTCCCTACATTCCAGAATTACTTCATTGGCCAGAAAGCACTTTGGGGCATCCTGAGATTGTGAAAAGCACTGTTATAAATGCAGGATCTTTTCTCTTGTTTATCTATCGCAGATGATGTTTAATTTGATTTCTTTCTTCCTCTCCCTCTCTTGCTTACTTCAGAATATAGAACGAACGGTCAACCACTTGGACGCCGAAGTATCTGCCCTGCTCAGATTTATCGAGGCATCAAACCCCCCCCTTCAGCTGGGTGCTCCGACTATGGACATCTTCGAGAATGGTGAATGCAGTTTGTGGAGTAACTCCCTTTCCTTTGATATGAGTGAACTTTGCTCCCGTGGAGCCGAGGGCCGTTAGCGCTGGGAGACGTTCCCATTTCAGGCGCCCAAGGATCAGTATCAAAGCACTGGCAGGTCAGGCGCTACATTGGTTAGCCAGAATCATCTGCCCGCCACTCAGTCTTGATGAATTAGTTTTGCCCCCAAATTTCCGAAGAGTCACACTTTTCCCTTTCACTCATCAGACTTATTGGTTACCCTTATTTGGTTTGTATTTTGGGCCCCGTGTCCACTAGGGGCCGTTTGAATCCAAATTCGTATTTATATGCCTTTTTTATATATTCAAGTAATAGTCTTGTGCAAATGTCAACATCTGAGCTTTTGGCCAAAAAACCCCCTTTTTTTTCATATACCTCTTTGTTGAAACAGGCGCCGGAATGTGGCGACTAGAGGCTTTTCACAGTAACTTCATTGAAGTCTACTCGTGACAATAAGCGATTTTCATTTCATTTCATTCATTTTTAAAATGTATTCTTTTTTTTGAGATGGGGGGCGTTGCTGACAAAGCCAACATTTGTTGCCCATCCCTAATTGCCCTTGAACTGAGTGGCTCGCTGGGCTATTTCAGATGGTCAACCACATTGCTTGCTGAAGGTCTGGAGTCACATGTAGGCCAGACCAGGCAAGGACGGCAGATTTCCTTCCCTAAAGAGCATTAGTGAACCAGATGGATTTTTAAAAAGACAATCAATGGTAGTTCCATGGTCACCATTACCGAGACTAGCTTTCAATTACAGATTTTATCAATTTAATTTAAGTTCCACCAGCTGCCGTGATGGTGTTATGAACCCCCTGGGCCTGCGCACGGTCAATTCCAGCCCCATTTGACCCAGAGTCACAACACAAGTGAATTAACCAATAATTCTTAGAAAAATACGCGAAGTCTTTGGCCCTTGGCTGCCCAATAATTACAGTCACCAGATTTGTAAATGTAAACACAATTACTGTTTATTTATGAAATATGCAGCAAATACAACTTGTTAACTGTTAACTAATACCTAACTCCCCACTTTAACTTGCCCTCACCCTCTATGTGCGCACGCACACACACACACACAGGTCATACAAACACAAAGGGGCGGAAAGGGGTAAAAATCATAAGTAATGTTTCAGATGATTATTTTTAGCACCGCTTCCTTCGCAGCAGGTTTGTAGGTTAAAGTCTCTGTGTGCAATCTCTACTGGCCTTCTCTGTAGATTCATTCATTCAGGTTCTCCTGTGGTTTAGAAATGCAGTATTCACAGCTTGTCTGGAGAAAGATAGCAGTACAACACTCATGGACTTTCTGGAGAGGGATAGCAGGTCTCGAGTCTTAAATTTTGCAGTGATGGTCTCTCTGCAAGTTCAGAGATACAGCACTCACAGCAGATTTTATGGAGAGAGAGGAGGCACTCTTGCCCCTGGGATGCCAGAATCAAAGCTGAAGCTCCTTATGACTCTGAAAAGCATTCCACTGGGATAGGATCCTGTCACCAAGCAGAGTACGGCCTTTTGGGCCAATTCATTGGCCACCAGTCAATCCGTCAAACCAAGTCCCACGCCATCGCTCTCTCTCATGCCGACAAGTCTGCAGCTTCTGTTTAGACCAGCACAGACTAGCAAAGTGATCTCTCCTGTAACCCCTGGATTCTTCCACTTGAATTAAAGATACTGGTTGCTTGCCTTAAAGAGGCATGTCCATTAATCATCCATGGATCAAAATAAGAGCAGCAAAATAAAAGAAAGGGGAAATTAGGGAATAAATAGGAAGGACTCTTACAGTGGGAATTGTCCTCATGTCTCCAGGTATTGGGGTGGCATGCGGCACAGTGCTTAGCACTGGGACTGCGGCGCTGAGGACCTGGGTTCGAATCCCGGCCCTGGGTCACTGGCCGTGTGGAGTTTGCACATTCTTCCCATGTCTGCGTGGGTTTCACCCCTACAACCCAAAGATGTGCAGGTTTGGTGGATTGGCCATGCTAAATTGCCCATTAATTGGAAAAAAACAAATGTCTCCAGGTATTAGCCTGGCCCAGGAACTCTGGATTATTGGTCGAGTGACATTATCACTATGCTACAATCTCCCTTCGCAAATGCTGATTCAATGCAATCCTCCTGCACCAAGGCTGGGCTTGGAGCCGTCAGTGTGACATTTTCCAAAGGCGCGACCCTTCATTTGCCCTGATCCCTGAGCAGCATTGAAATTTCTGGTTCGACACCTGAAGTGCCAAAAACTCCATCCCCAATTTGGGCTGAGTTGGCTGGCCATTGACAGCAGCAACTCCTGCCACACAGGTATGAACCTGTGCACACACGCAGATATATTTATGTGTATATGTACAAGCACAGGTATATGTATGTATGTTTGTGTGCGCATGTGTAGGTAAAAGGTAAGGTAAAGTCGCCATAGTCCCAGATAACTATAGGCTGCTTCCCCCTTTGAGGGGGGAGAGCTGACTGGTGGTGATTTAGCCTGAGGGTCACCACACCTCAGGCGAGGGCGAGGTTGAGAAGGTGGGGCCTTCATGAATAACCTCTGTAGGTTGTGTAGGTACATTTGTGTGCACACACAGGGATACACATTTGTACATGTGTGCACGTGTATAGACATGTCTGTGTGTATTCTTCCGTAAGTACATTTGTGTGAGCACGTACATGCCAATATAAGTGTGTGCGTGTGCATGCATAGATATACAGATATATGAATGTATATGTGCATTCACACGTGTGTGTACCGGTATATGCATGTTAGTTTTTTGGATGGTGGTATGTGCATGCAACATCTGAATGGATATTGGACAAGGGCAAGATCAGGTTGGAATATATTAACAGGATCAAGCCCAACTGTGAGGCGCTCATAGTTAATCAGCCTGCCAATTCTCAGTGCGGTCACATTTTAGGATGAGGTAGCAGAGGGCATTTTGGACGCCGACATCGGTCAGTGCTTTGAAGATAGGAGGGGAGAGGGGAAAAAACTTGACTACAAATCAGTTGTTGACATCTGTCTAACTCCCATTATTTTCACATTCTCCAGATTTGTACTGAGCGTCACGATGCCAGTCTCCATTCTGAAAGGCAGCCACAGAACAATGCGTGTATCAAGGCAACCCATCAGCAAAATGACATTAAAAAAATGCTTGTGTTATTGATTGTAACAGCTATTTCCTGTATTAATGAACACCGTGTCAAGTTCTTTGCATGGGGTTATATTGAACAGACTTGGGGCATATGTTACCACGGTAATATGGGCGCCTCTGAACATTGCAGCCCTAACTGGGCCTAGGTTAGGTTCGGCAGTTTTCCTTATCCTAGTTTGATTTATTCTCTCCTTTTGAAAACCATTGTTATATCAAGGAATTTCTTTTAAAAAGTAATGACTTAGATGAGTTTCTGTTGCACTCGATCAATTTGATACTGGATAGTTTTGTTAGTACCGCATCCCCGGTCAACACCAGACAGATCACCCCGTCGCTCTCATGTGAACAATTTCTGGGAATGGGAAGTCTGTTACTGGGGGATACATTGCGATCTGATGTAGGAATACAAGATATTACAAATTATTTACAGAACAGTAACAAATCATTAGGTGCAACAGATTAACATTGGTGCTTATGTTCCAAGTGGGTCTCCTCACTCCTTTTCAGCAAACCTCATCAATATATCCTCCTATTCCTTGCTCGCCCTCATGTTCTTATCTAGTTTCCCCCCCCCCCCGGTCAAACAACACCTTGATTTTAAAATTCTCATCCCTTGTTTGTTTTCAAATCCATCCATGTCCTTGACCCTTCCAATCTCTTCAATCTCCTCCAGCCTCAGAGCCCCCAGGGATATCTGTGCTCCTCCAACTCTGGACTTTTGAGCGACCCCAATTTTAAGCACTCTAGCATTGGCGGCCGTGCTTTGAGTTGCCGAGGCCTTAAGTTCTGAAATTACCACACTAAGCCTCTGTTTCCTCCTTCGGGACTCTACTCAAACCCTGCCCTTTTAACCAAAAAGTGTTGGGTGACTGTCCTAATACCGCCTCATGCGGCTCCATATTGAACAGACTCAATGCGCCGAATGGTCTACTTCTGTTCCCACGTCTTGTGGTCGAATGTTAAATTTTCTTTTGAGACGTGCTCTTGCGAAACATGCTGGAACCTTTCAACTATATTAAAAACGTTGTATAAATGCTAGTTGTTGTTGTAATAGTGAGATCCACATTCTGGCGAAGAAGTGTCTCTCGCATTCCCTATTGGTTCAATTGATGACGACATTATCTTTACGGCCACTCGTTCTGGTCTTGCCCGAAGATGGGACCACCTTGATGCCTGCCCTGTAAAAAGTCCCTTTCGTAATCTTGAAGACCCACGATCAGGTCATCCCTTAGACTCCTAGGGGGTGATTCTCCGATATGGAGGCCAAGTGTTCGCGCCGTTGTGAACGCCGTCGCGTTTCATGCCGCGCCAACCCGCGCATGCGCAGTTGGGGCAGTCCAATCCTGTGCATGCGCAGTTGGGCCACGCCATCCTGCGCATGCGCGGGGAACGTCTTACGCACGCCGGCCTCTCACCAACATGGGGCCGGTGTTCTGGGGCCGCGCGCGGAAGGAAGTAGGCCCAGGGGGGGGGGGGGGGGGGGAAAGAGGCCGGCCCTCCGATCGGTGGGCCCCGATCGCGGGCCAGACCCCATCGGAGGCCACCCCGATGAAGGAGCCCCCCTCCCTCCCCCACAGGCCGCCCCCCCCCCCCAGCAGGGTTCCCGCCGGCAGCGACCAGGGGTGGACGGCACCGGCGGGAACCTGTCGTGTCGTAGCGGCCGCTCGGCCCATTCGGGCCGGAGAATCGCCGCTCGCCGGTTCTCCGAATGGCCCGGTCGAATCGCACGCCTCTGGTTTCTGGGGGGTGGGAGAATCGTGTGTGGGGGTCGGGGCGTGACTCGCGCGGTGCCCCGGTGATTCTCCCACCTGGCGTGGGGGGGGATAATAGCGCCCCTGGTTTTTTTCCCCACAGAAAAGCGGTTCAGCCTAATCAATCTTCCCCTGTGGATATCTTGGATAGAATAATGGCGGCAATGTATTATTTAGTTGGAGACGGTAAAAGAAAAGTCAGTGTTGATATGAACGATAGCGTTACCAACCTTCCAAAACTGTCCTGGAATCTCCAGGAATTTAAGATGAATTTCCAGGGCATTGGGAGAAGAAAATCAATGGCCCCTTCGATTGTGAATTTTTCTTCTTCTTCATTTTCTCCAAATAGATTTATTGTAACGTGATGCACGATCACTTGGACAAAGCCGAGAGTTGAATCCAACTGAGGCTTTATTGCTCTAAGATGTGTGGCCTCCCACAGCAGCTGGCAAAATGGCTGCTGCACGGAGGACACACATATTTATACTCCGCCTACTGGGCGGGGCCAGCAGGCAGGGACTACCGCCGTACTTGTAATACAGGTCCTACCGTATATCACCTAATATAGGCGCAACAGTGGTTTACCACATTCACCCCCTGTTAAAATTGAGTCTGGCAGGGGTGGTAAAGAACTATATACAGCAATTGAATTTACATACACAATATTTGCGGGGGAAAAAAAAATTATTTTGAAGTCCAGTGAACCAGTTAGAGGTTTAACTGGTCCGGGGCCTTGATGTGCTGCTGGGCGCGACGCAGTGGTGGCGGCAATGCTGATGCTGGTCTGGTCTTTGGTGACTCCGGGAGCGTGTCAAAATCCTCTTCATCCTTGGGCGTGGGCAGGGGGAGGACGGATTGTCCTGGAGCGGGGGTTGCGGCTGGGTGCACCAGGGGAGGGGTGGGTGGCGCCGGGGCGGAGGGGTGTGTGGGGAACCAGCTGGTGCCAGGTCCCTGAGGGAGACAGTATCCTGTCAGGGTCGGGGTACGCCACGTAGGCATACTGGGGGTTCGCATGGAGCAACTGCACCCTCTCCACCAACGGGTCCGCCTTGTGGAGTCGGATGTGCCTACGGAGAAGGACGAGTCCTGGAGCTGCGAGCCAAGTCAGGAGCAACACCCCAGATGTGGACTTGCTGGGGAAGGCAAAGAGATGCTCATGGGGTGTGTTGTTAGTGGCGGTGCACAGTAGTGACTGAATGGAGTGTAGTGCATCAGGGAGGACCTCCTGCCAGCAGGAGGTTCCTGGACCATAGGGCCAGTTGGACGGCCCTCCAGACTGTCCAGTTCTCCCTCTCTACCTGTCCGCGTCCCCGGGGGTTATAGACCCGGTACTGTGCAATCTGATTGACCATATCAGATATGCGCGGGAGTGGGTACGCGTCGAGCTGCGTGTACCGATTGATGGTCTGGCTGTAGTCCACGACCATTCTGTGTTTCTCCCCAGTTTTAACTTCTCCACTTGGGCTCTCCAGGGGCTGTTGCTGGCCTCGATGATGCCTTCCCAAAGCAGCCGCTGGACTTCAAACCTGATAAAGGTCCTGTCCTGGGTGCTGTACCGTCTGCTCCTGGTGGCGACGGGTTTGCAATCCGGGGTTAGATTTGCGAAGAGGGAAGGTGGATCGACCTTTAGGGTCGCGAGGCCACACACAGTAAGGGGTGGTAGGGGCCCGCCAAAATTCAGGGTTAGGCTCTGGAGGTTACACTGGAAGTCCAGGCCGAGTAGGGGCAACGCAGAGGTTAGGGAGGACGCAGAGGCGGTAACCGTTGAATTCTACGCCCTGGACCGTGAGTGTGACCGTACAGTACCCCCGGATCACCACGGAATGGGATCTGGAGGCCAGGGAGATTGTTTGATTGGCGGGGTGTACCGCGAGGGAGCAGCGCCTTACCGTATCCAGGTGGATGAAGCTTTCGGTGCTCCCGGAGTCCAGCAGGCAAGAGTTCACGTGTCCGTTGATTTTAACGCTGGTCAATGCGGTGGTCAGGTTGTGCGGACGAGACTGGTCGATGGTCACTGAGGCGAGTCGTGGTTGGTCGTCGCTGGTGTCGGATGATGGGGTGCCCGGGGGGCACGGGTCCTGGAACGCTGGTGGTGCCCATGTGCCATGGGGGAGATCTTGGAGAGGACAAAATGCCCATGGGCCGCACGTGGCAGGGGTTGAACAAGATGGCGGCGCCCACTGGCCACGCTTGGTATGAGGGGAAGAAGATGGCAAGCGCCCACTGGCCGCGTGTGATCTGAGGGGGAGAAGATGGCGGCGCCCATTGTGCGTATTCGAGGGGGGCGATAGCGGCGACTGCGACTGCGCGGGCTGGCACACCGCGGCGAAGTGCCCCTTCTTACCGCAAGCCTTACAAAGGGCAGCGCGGGCCGGGCAACGTTGGCGGGGGGGTTTTTTGCTGGCCGCAAAAGTAACATCGAGGACCCCCGGGGTTAGCTGGCTGGCGTGTGGCGCAGGCGTATTGGCTGGGTATGGCCCCCGCTGGGGCGGCCGTCTGTGGGGTCCACGATGCGTAGGAGGGGTGGGCCACACGGCTGGGGGCGTAGGCCTGGATATTGCGCGAGGCGACCGTCATAGAGAGCGCTAGCTTCTTTGTCTCTGCGAGATCGAGCGTGGCCCCTTCTAAAAGTCGCTGGCGTATGAGGTCCGACCCAATCCCCGTAGCAAAAGCGTCCCGCATAAGGTTAGAATGTTCAGTGGCCGTAACAGCCTGACAGTCACAGTCCCGGACTAGTGGGATTAGGGCCCGCCAGAAGCCTTCTATGAACTCACCAGGGAGCTGAGAGCGAGTGGCGAGTGCGTGCCTGGCGAAGAGCGTGTTCGTCCGCTGGGCGTAATCTTTTTTAAGTAGCGCAATGGCTTCGCCGTAGTTCGGCGCGTCCTGGATCAGCATCGCCTAACAGAAAACAATGGCGATTGGTGCTTTGTTTCCCATTTTATGCTGTCGCTAAAGGTCAGGGTTCACCATATGAAGGCCAATCAGTTGGACGAGGGAGCAGGGGGTAGGCAGGATCCCTCGAGTCCTCTCCCAGTAAGAGGAAGTCCCTTCTGGATAGAAAAGGAGTAAATGATCTGCATTGGTTCTGGGCTCTCCAGCTGTGAAGTTTACTTCTCTCTATTGTCCCCTTGCGTTATTTCACACGGTTGTGCTCTGAAACTAAAATGCAACTTGCAGCCTCTGAAGTTCATTCCTCTGAGGCACAGGAAGCTGAAAACTCGGGGCACTGGAGTACAACATGCGTGGAATTGGAAAAAACCAATGCTCAGGCCAAATGGAACTCCTTGCTAATCAGCATCAGAAATATTTTTGCCAAGATCATTTTTTTTCTTCCTTTTTTTGAAAACAATTAAATTTAGAGTACCCAATTATTTTTTTTTACAATTAAGGGGCAATTTAGCATGGCCAATCCACCTAACCTGCATATCTGTTATATCATTTGTGGGCAGCACGGTAGCCTTGTGGATAGCACAATTGCTTCACAGCTCCAGGGTCCCAGGTTCGATTCCAGCTTGGGTCACTGTCTGTGCGGAGTCTGCACATCCTCCCCGTGTGTGCGTGGGTTTCCTCCGGGTGCTCCAGTTTCCTCCCACAGTCCAAAGATGTGCAGGTTAGGTGGATTGGCCATGATAAATTACCCTTAGTGTCCAAAATTGCCCTTAGTGTTGGGTGGGGTTACTGGGTTATGGGGATAGGGTGGCGGTGTTGACCTTGGGTAGGGTGCTCTTTCCAAGAGCCGGTGCAGACTCGATGGGCCGAATGGCCTCCTTCTGCACTGTAAATTCTATGATAATCTATGATAATCTTTGAGTTGTGGGGGTGAGACCCACGCAAACATGGGGAGAATGTGCAAACTCCATGTGGACAGTGAGTGGCCCGGGGCCAGGATTGAACCTAGGTCCTCAGCGAAGTGAGGCAGCAGTGCTAACCACTGCGCCACCGTGCCTTCCTTGCCAAGATAACTTGAGTGTAATTTCTTTACACTTGGCTTGCAGTTGACTCAGGAGATATTCAAGGATATTAACAAAGGACATTTTACAAAATCATTATTCCTGGCCAGTGGATCACAAGCAAATTATAGAAACATAGAATCCCTGCAGTGCGGAAGGAGGCCATTCGGGACTGCACTGACCTTTTGAGTGCGCACTCTGCACCTGTCCAGTCTCCCATCCGCCCTGCCCTGTCTCCGTAACCTCATACCCTAACCAGCGCTTTGTTGCTCTTTTTAGCCTTAGTTTTATTTGCTCTGATTATGTCACCTTTGCTCACGAGTCGCCAGGTATCTTTCTGATACCGCCACATGGTTCAAGCTCGAATTATGATTGATAAGTCAATACACCGCTTAGTAAGATTGAAATCAACGGTCATTTATTATGTACAGCAATCAATACTTACACAATAATCCTACTATCTATATCAAAACCTACCACTACTGGCCAATACTTAACTTTAGGAGATGGCCCACCAGGTCAGGGAAACAAATGGTTTATCGAATTGGATCTGGCCCGCGGGATTCAAAAGGCTGATATGGATCGATGGCTAGGAGTCTTTATCGGGTAGCGATTGCTGGAGTCAGACTTACTGTTTCTGGTCGATGTTCTTGCGAAGGTTGCGAGCAGGAGAAGAAGGGAGAGAGTGCGATCTGAACTTGGCCCCTCAATTTATAGGGCCCAGGGGCTTCCCGCCTCTCGGGGCGGCCCTTGACCCTGAGTCCCAAGTGATTGGACTTGTTCCCAATCACTGGGTTCGATATGTCCAATAATGGGGCGATTCCTCGATCAGGGGGTGGTCGTTCACCTGTCTTTGTTTCGGCCACTGCAGGCGCCGACAGGTCTGGCCCGGCATTCAATTGCTAATATGTTGCAATTGTTCCCGGGGATGGACAATTAAACTGCAGATGTCTGGGTTGATGTGCTGCTAATAGTCTTGAGTATCGATCTGGGCCGACTTCCCCAGAGCCGAATACGCTATTCTGTCTGCAGCTGTCCGTTTGTGACCTGTTGGCTGCTTTTCCCATCAGTCTTTTCGGTTAGCCATTTTAAATCGGGTTTTGGCCAAATTAATCGGGAATCAGCCATTTTAGGTGGCTACAGCTTCTCTGACACTCAGGGGCAATTTACCATGGCCAATCCACCTAACCCGCATATCTGTGGACTGTGGGAGGAAAACCGGAGAAAACCCACACAGACACGGGGTGAACGTACACGGGGGGGAACGAACAAATTCCTCACAGTCACCCAAGGCTGGAATTGAATCCGGGTCCCTGTCACTGTGAGGCAGCAGTGCTAACCACTGTGCCGTCCATAGATGAGGGAGGTTGTTTTTTTAAATCAATTTAGAGTACCCAATCATTTTTTTTCCAATTAAGGGGCAATTTAGCGTGGCCAATCCACCTAATAATAATAATAAGAATCGCTTATTGTCACAAGTAGGCTTCAATGATGTTACTGTGAAAAGCCCCTCGTTGCCACATTCCAGCGCCTGTTCGGGGAGGCCGGTACGGGAATTGAACCCGCGCTGCTGGTCTTGTTCTGCATTACAAGCCTGCTGTTTAGCCCACTGTGCTAAACCACCTACCCTGCACATCTTTGGGTTGTGTGGGTGAAACCCACGCAAACATGGGAGAATGGTCAAACTCCACATGGACAGTGACCCAAAGCCGGGATCAAACCTGGGACCTCAGTGCCGTGAGGCAGCAGTGCTAACCACTCCGCCACCGTGCTGCCCGTAATTCATCAGTTCTGAGCTTGGGAACACCATCACCTCCAAAACACCTTCCAAATGACTTACGATTCTGACTTGCAAATATATCACTGTTCTTTCACTGTCAAAAAGCGTGTCAGCATTGTTATTTCGAGTGAAGAGGAGCCATTGTGCGATGCTCCGGTGAGCTAAGAAGAGGCGGCATCTGATGCCTTGGATCGAACCTCCACCCAGGCACCAGAAAGCAAGATGCCCCAACGTTCCATTGATACCACAGAAGTGGGCGTGGTCACACAACCCAGCGCCTATGGATCCACCTGAAAATCCACAGGCTTCTGAGCACAGGGTGCAGGCCAGCACCACACCAGGGGCTGCCAAACCTCAACTTAAACACAAAAGAATTCGCAAACCAATTGTCAAAACAAGAAGGAGGAAGAGGAGAAGACTAGGAGAGCTAGCTCATCCCACTGACAAAAGTCAAAAAGAAGAAGGCGAGGTTGTGACTGACAAGCCAGAGACAGAAGGGATAGAAAACAGACAGAGAAGCAGCAAACAGGCGCCGTGGCAAGAAACGGAAAAGAAAGAGGCTGGTGACGCACGCCTGGCAATCGCGGATGTAGACTGTCATGATATGCACTCATGCACATAGCCAATCAACACACAGGACAGAACACAACCAATCACCAGACAAAACACTAGAGGGGGGTTTCCCACTATAAAACACACGAGGCATCAGCACTCCGCCTCTTTCCACTGGTGACAACTGTAGTGACAGTCAGGGTGTATATATCAGTTAGCACCTTCTACACGTGGCTCAGAGCTAGTCTGGTCTAGTTAGTTAGAGTTAGCACACTTAGAGTCGTAGAGTGTCAACCCACAGCCAGCTGTGTGCACTGTTACAGAAGTTCAATAAATCGTATTGAACCAACGTCTAAGTTTGGTGTCTGCTTTCCAGTACAACTGCATCCAAGTTTGCAGTCCGTGTTACCCCAGGGTGAATAACACGACAAAGACCTTTGAAAGGCACAGAGTAAAGAGGAGACGAAGTAAGTGGCCGGTATGTAACCCAGTCTTCGAAAAGGCTGGCAACAGCCCACATTATCACAGGGGTTATCCCGTGAGGGAGGAACAATGACCTGAGTGAAAGAGACAGACACTGACCAGGCATATCAAGTTTATGGACACCCTAGTTAAACTTGTTCACATTGTTTAAACATATCACAAATGTATAAAGTTCAAATACTAATAATAGTTGTAAACAAACATTAATGTTTTCTAAGGGAGGGGAATGTGGTGATAGGCCTGTTAGCAATATTGTAGATAGCTGGTGGTGCAACCTCCAACCAGCAGGTGACGGTAGAGACCCACCATGCGGTCTCCAGACGGGGGTCATGTGACAAAGCACTCAGCTATAAGAGCAGGCACATCCGGTGATCGGGAAATGGTTATAAGACGTACAAGTGGACAGTCATGTTAGATGTAGTTCCAGGGGAGTACAAAGAAACTCCATGATAACGTGCTCTGTAACAGATCGTTCACTTACCACATGTGATTTAATAAAGATCATGGTTAGGACAAATCACAAGTCGTTTGGTAGATTCCTTGCTAGATATCGAACAGCAAACACAACAGGTCTCACCCCCACAACCCAAAGATGTGCAGAGTAGGTGGATTGACCACACTAAATTGCTCCTTAATTGGAAAAAAATAATTGGGTACTGTAAATTTTTTTAAATTTGAGTGCGCAACCCAATTACAATAGGGTTTTCACACCGTATATGGGATAATATTTAGGGGTGGTCTATTATCAAACAAATGACCATCTTCCACCTTTAAATTATACAACACCAAAAAATGCATTATAAATATCTTTAGTTGCAGCTAGTGGTTTTGGGTAGAAAGCTGGTTAGCAGACAGAAAGCAAAAAGTTAGAATAAATGGGCTTTTTTCCGATTGGCAGGTAGTGACTAGTGGGGTACCGCAGGGGTCTGTGCCAGGACCCCAACTGTTCACATTATACATTAAAGATTTGGACAAGGGAACTAAATGAGGGCATTTTCTCCAAATTTGCAGATACAAAGTTGGGTGGGAGGGTGAGCTGTGAGGAGGATGCAGAGATGCTTCAGAGGGATTTGGACAGGCTGTGGGAGTGGGCACATGCATGGCAGATGCAGTATAATGTGGATAAATGTGAAGTTATCCGCTTCGGTAGCAAAAATAGGAAGGCAGATTATTATTTGATGTAAATTGAGAGAGGTGGATACTCAGCTAGACCTTTGTCCTCATGCATCAGTTGCTGAAAGTAAGCTCGCAGATACAGCAGGTAGTAAAGAAGGCAGATGGTACGTTGGCCTTCATAGTGAGAGCGTTTGAGTATAGGAATTGGGATATTTTACTGTAATTGTATAGGGCATTGGTGAGGCTACATCTGGAGTATTGCGAGCAGTTTTGGTGTCTTTATCTGAGGAAGGATGTTCTTGCTATGGAGGGAGTCCAGCGAAGGTTTACCAGACTGATTCCTGGGATGGCGGGACTGTCATATGAGGAGAGACTAAATCAGTTAGGATTATATTCATTGGAGTTTAGAAGAGTGAGAGGGGATCTCATAGAAACTTACAAAATTCTAACAGGATTACACGGGGTAGATTCAGAAAGAATGTTCCCGATGGTGGGGGAGCCCAGAAGTAGGGGGTGAGAGTTTGAGGATAAGGGGTAAACCTTTTAGGACTGAGGTGAGGAGAAATTTCTTCACCCAGAGAGTGGGGAATCTGTGGAATTCACTACCACAGAAAGTAGTTGAGGCCAAAACGTTGTGTAGTTTCTGTGGTAGTATGTAGCGGTACAGTTTCAAAAAGGAATTAGATACAGCTCCTGGGGCTAAAGGGATCAAGGGATATGGGGGGGGAGGCAGGATCAGAGTATTGAACTTGATAATCAGCCAATGACTGGCAGAACAGGCTCAAAGGCCTAATTGCCTCCTCCTGCTTCTATTTTCTGTGTATGCTTCTATGTATCTCAACATAATTTAAATTGTTAGATTCTTCAAGACAGAGTTATTGGAAGCTGTCACCTCTACTTGAGATCCATCCTGAACCTAATATGTTTACATGTCATGAATCTGCCTGGAGGCAGTAGTAGACAGTATTCAAAAGGTCTCAATTGGTATGCGTCACTCCCGGCAACAAATAAGAAAGGCGTAAAAGCAAATTACTGCGGATGCTGGAATCTGAAACGAAAGAGAAAATGCTGAAAAATCTCAGCAAGTCTGGCAGCATCTGTAGGGAGAGAAAAGAGCTAACGTTTCGAGTCCGATGACTCTTTGGCAAATAAGAAAAGCAGTTTTGATAATAATCAAGTGTGAATGTTTACGGAGAAGAGATAAATCATAGACAATTGGGAAGTTCGCTGAGGTATCATAGGTTAATATAGGGCCAAGGTAGGTGATGGGGGCATTCAGCCAAATACACAGAAAGCACAATCAAAGCACGACAAACGTATAATTGCCCAGACCCAGAGAAGCCAGGAAACGCAATTACCATCTAGCAGTCTCAGAAGTGGCAGGCCAGTTTCTAGCCACCAATCCTAAAGACATGCAACAGAGGATGGAGAGAGATAGTTATATGTAGAGCCTTGTGCCGAGCCTGTATTGTCCTTAGCATAATGTTCGACGTGCAAGAGAAATTAGAGATCAAGTCACTGATGTTAAAATCATAATGTGTAAAGTCGAAGAACACCATCATCCGATACATAGGGACCGAAGTAAGCCATTCAGCCCATTACACCTCCTCCGCAATCCAATACGACTGCTCCCACACTCACATCACGTGACCCTCCCTCTCTCTAATCCTAATCCTCATTTTCCAACACGTGGTCCAGCCCTTACTTGTTTGCTCAGGCAGCGAATGTGGATGCTATTCATCTGTGAAGGCATCACAGTCACATACATCTGGTCCATATGCGACATTTGGGTTTAGTTGGACAATAAATTGGCTCCCAGTGATTGTCCTACAGGTGTGGCCTTAGCCCCAGCCCAGCAGCACTCTTGCCTCTGGGAGCGGAGGGCTCAGGATCCAAGATCCACTCCAGGAACCTGAGCACAAAATCTAGGCTGACTGTAGGAGCGATGCACCGTCCTTCAGATGTGACTTTGAAGCGAGGCCCTGTCCGCTCTCTTGGGTGGATATGAAAGATACCTTAGCACTCTTCGAATGCGACGGGGGGCGGTCTCCCTACCATCCCGGTCAACATATATCCCTCAACCAATATCATTTTAAAAAAAACACAGACTACTTGGTCATTTAGCTTATTGCCGTTTGTGGGGTCTTGCTGTGCATAAATCAGCTGCCGTGCCTTCCACCTTACGAAGCTGACTACACGTCAAACTTAATTATCGGTAGAAAGGTCTTACGGACTCGAAACATTAACTCTGTTTCTCTCTCCACAGATGCTGCCAGACCCTGCTGAGTTTATCCAGCATTTTCTGTTTTTATTTCAGATTTCCAACAGCTGCAGTATTTTGCTTTTATTTATTCGTTATCTGTGAAGTGCTTTTGGGTGTCCTGAGGGTGTAGAAGACATTATACGAGCGTAAGTTTTTTTTTTGTTTAGTGGATCCCGCTCCCTTGCCCCAGCAGATGAAACCCAGACCCAACTTTCTTTCCTCCCCATCAGGCGAATGGAGCTGGATTTAGTTGTATCAGCATTGGGACCCAGCAAATGGATGCCTGTCTCCCAAAATTTGACCGAAGTAGCCTCGGTAAAAACATGACTTCAGCAATGTGGCTTTGAACGGAGTCCGGCCTGCAGTGGTGAAAGTCTGCTTTCTCCTCGGACTGTAAAGTTCCTAAGTCGCACCAACTTGGGAGTTCTTCAGCCAATTCCCTTTGTGGTTAAACCCATCGCACCAAACACGGTTTAACAAGATTTCTAAAAATAGGAACAAGAGATGAGGAAATGTGAGTCAAATCTTACCTTCACAACTCCCCATTTGAGACATGAAGGAATCTTCGAAAATGTTTATAATTAAAACTATGCGTGCAGATGCCCGCACATTGGAGAAAACAGCTGTCGTCTCAACCCAGCCAGATTTACTCAATTCCAATGAAAGGCTGACAACGAAACAGCTGGCAAGCCTTTTCATGGATAGAATGGCAACATGGAGGTCAGGTGCAGCAGGCGCATGTCTCCATCAGACGAGGGAGAGTCTTCCCTTCAATTGAAATAGCAGAGGGCGGAACAAAAAGCAGCTCTGACAATGGTGGCACAGTGGTTAGCACTGCTGCCTCACGTGCCAGGATCCTGGGTTCAATTCCTGTCTGTCTATGCGGACATCCTCCCCGTGTCTGCGTGGGTTTTTCTCCGGGTGCTCCGGTTTCCTCACGCGGTCCAAAGATGTGCGGGTCAGGTGGGGTTACGGGGCAAGGAGGGCGGCACGGTGGTGCAGTGGTTAACACTGCTGCCTGACGGCGCAGAGGGCCTGGGTTCGATCCCGGCCCTTGGTCACTGTCCGTGTGGCGTTTGCATATGCTTCCCATGTCTGCGTGGGGCCCAAAAAGATGTGCAGGGAGAATGAATTGGCCACGGTAATTTCCCCTTAATTTGAAAAAAGAATTGGGTACTCTAAATTTAAAAAAAAAAAGGTTGCAGGGATAGGGTGGGAGAGTGGGTCTAGGTAGAATCATAGAATCTACAGTGCAGAAGGACGCCATTTGGCCCATCGAGTCCGTACCGGCCCCATGAAAGGGTGCTCTTTCGGAGGGCCAGTGCAGACTCAATGGGCTGAATGGCCTCCTTCTGCACTGTAGGGATTCGATGATCAACCGCAAGGAGTTCCAAAGTGGTTTACAGACAATAAAATATTTCCTGTGAAATACAGTCAGCATCATAATGTTTTGAAAACCAAACGCATTTGTACTTAACCAAGCCCCAGAGACAGCAATGAGGTAAGTGGCCAGATTAATCAGTGTTTTTTAGGTGTTACTTCACAGATAAATACAGGCCGTCATTGCTTTAAATCTATTCTCAGCATATGTTTAACGCTGACAAGGCCCATCCCGAGTTGCAGTAATAGCAGGAGAAATTTAGCGTGAAATTCCACTAGGCGGCAACGCAAGACAGGCACATCAGCAGTCTACTTCGCACCCTGTCCAGACTTGTTTGGAGAACAGAATCGGACCGTGTGTAAATCTTGTTGAGATGAACTTCACACCCATTGAGTCACATGACGACTGGACAAGGCCGGGATTTCAGGGGTTCCCTGAAGAACATTAAAGGAATTCTTGCATTGATATAGCGCCTTTCACACGTTCAAGATGTCCAAGAGCGACTGATGGCCAGTAAAATAATTTTGGAGTGTAGTCACTGTTTTAAAAAAAAAAAAAATTTAGAGCACCCAATTAATTTTTTCCAATTAAGGGGCAATTTAGCGTGGCCAATCCACCCACCCTGCACATCTTTGGGGTGTGGGAGTGAAACCCACCCAAACACGGGGAGAATGTGCAAACTCCACACGGACAGTGACCCAAAATCGAACCTGGGACCTCGGCGCTGTGAGGCAGCAGGGCTAACCCACAGCGCCACCGTGCTGCCCGTAGTCACTACTGTAATGTGACAGCCATTTTGAGCACAGGAGGCTCCCACAACCAGCATGATAATGACCACATAATCTAGTTTTAAGTGTCGGTTGAAGGCTAAATATTGTTCAGAGCAAAAGGGAGAACTCCCCTCCGATAACCTTCCACACCCTTGTTGATCAATAATCTATCTCGCTCTGCCTTGAAAGACTCTGCTTCCACCCGAGAGGGTAGACGGGGACTCAGTGTAACATCTCATCCAATCCGGCCGTTTCCATGGTCAGTTGTCTGTCAACCCGCAAAGCAGATGATCAGATTCAGTGTTGCAGCCTATACTGGTGGGAGTTGAATTCATGGATATGGTGGAAGAAATTTATTTACCCAAAGGCTTGTAGGGAGGCATGGTGGCATAATGGTCAGCACTGTTGCCTCACAGCGTCAGGGACCCGGGTTCAATTCCAGCCTTGGGTGACTCTCTGTGTAGAATTTGTACGTTCTCCACGTGTCTGCGTGGATTTCCTCCGGGTGCTCCGGTTTCCTCCCACAGTCCAAAGATGTGCGGGTGAGGTAGATTGACCATGCCCCTTAGAATCTAAAAGGTTAGGTGGGGTCATAGGGTTAGGATGGGGGCGTGGGTCTAAGTAGGGTGCTCTTTCAGAGTGTCAGTGCAGACTCGATGGGCCGAATGGCCTCCTTCTGCACTGTCGGGAATCTCTGATTCTAAGACATGGAACGCCTTACCAGGACATGGTGGAACTGAAATCTATAACAGATTTTACAAGAATCTTTCTCCCCGTAGCCCTCCACGTTCTTCCTTTTCAGATAATAATCCAATTCCCTCTTGAATGCCTCGATTAAACCTGCCTCCACCACACTCTCAGGCAGCACGTTCCATATTTTAAGGGATCGCTCCATGAAAAGGTTTCTCACGTCTCCAAGACTTCTTTCATCAATGACCTTAAAGCTGTGACAGTTTGTTTCTGGATTCTTCCACCAGTGGGAACAGAGTTTTCCCTACCTACTCTGCAAGAACAAAATTAAAAAGAGTGCCTGGATGGCAGCACGGTGGCGCAGTGGTTAGCACTGCAGTCTCACGGCGCCGAGGTCCCAGGTTCAATCCCGGCTCTGGGTCGCTGTCTGTGTGGAGTTTGCACATTCTCCCTGTGTTTGTGTGGGTTTCACCCCCACAACCCAAAGATGTGCAGGCTAGGTCGATTAAATTGCCCCTTAATTGGAAAAAATTAATTGGGTACTCTAAATTTATTAAAAGAAGAGTGCTGGACAAATTGGGATCTGTTCTGTCACCTGGTGGCTAATTGTTTCAATTTACAGTATAACTTTCAATCCTTGTGGAATGTCCAGGGATCTTTCAGTCCAGAAGTAGAACCCCTTCTTCCTTCCAAAGCCCCCTGTTCAGCTAAATGAAGGTACACACTTTGATAAGGTCGTGGGAGTCCAAACCAAGTGAAAGTAAGAACAAAATTTTATTTACAAATAGTATATTTACACTCCCTGGTAGACCCCTACCGGGTACTTAGACCTTATATATTCGGGCTAATCAAGATACCCCACCTCTAGTGGGGGAGCTCGTACTCCGCAAGCATTCCCACCCCGTCGGCCCGGTTTATTGCACACACAAAAAAACAAGGTTGAGATTTCACCTCACAATATTACAATTTTACAGTTCCTTGAATCTCCTTTCTTAGTAACTCACTTCCCATTTTTATACATTCTTGGGATATGGGCAGCATTGGCAAAGCCAAGATTTATTGGCCATCATTAGTTGCCCCTGAGAGTGGTGGTGGTAGGCCTTCTTCCTGAACTTCAACAGTCCCTTCTTTCACTCCCTCTTGAAATGAAAATCGCTTATTGTCACAAGTCGGCTTCAATGAAGTTATTGTGAAAAGCCCCTAGTCGCCACATTCCGGCGCCTGTTCGGGGAGGCTGGTACGGGAATTGAACCGTGCTGCTGGCCTGCCTTGGTCTGCTTTCAAAGCCAGCGATTTAGCCGTGTGCGAAACAGCCCCGCTTCCATGACCACACCCGCTCCACAATCATCCCTCCTCCATCACTCACTCCCTCGCTTCATCCCCTCCCTCAATCATTCCTCCCCATTAATCCTTCCCTTCCCAATCTCACTTCATCCCATTCCTTCACTCCCTCCCTCCCTCTCATCTCTCACTTTTTCTCCTCCATCACATCCTACCTTCTTCCTCGCTTCATCCATTCCCTTACTCCTTCCTCTCCCTCCCTCACTCCTTCCTCTCCCTCCCTCACTCCTTCCTCCCCCTCCCTCACTCCTTCCTCTCCATCCCTCACTCCTTCCTCTCCCTCACTCCTTCCTCTTCTTCACTCAGTCCTCTCCCTCCCTCACTCCTTCCTCTCCATCCCTCACTCCTTCCTCTCTCTCACTCCTTCCTCTTCTTCACTCAGTCCTCTCCCTCCGTCACTCCTTCCTCTTCCTCATTCCTTCTTCCCTCCATTCTCACCTTCCCTCACTCCTTCCACACTCCTTTCTCTCTCCCTCATTCCTTCCTCTCCCTCCTTCACTGCATCCTCACTCTCCCTCACTCCTCTCCCTCACTCCTTCCTCTTCCTCACTCCTTCCCCTCCCTCATTCCCTCCTTCCTCTCCCTCCCTCAATCCTTCCTCTCCCTCCCTCCCTCACTCCTTCCTCTCACTCCCTCCCTCCTACCTCTCTCACTCCTTCTTCTCACTCCCTCACTCCTTCCTCTCCCTCCCTCCTCTCCCTCCCTCCTTCCTCTCCCTCCCTCAATCCTTCCTCTCCCTCCCTCCCTCACTCCTTCCTCTCTCCCTCCTTCTTCTCCCTCCCTCACTCCTTCCTCTCCCTCCCTCCTCTCCCTCCCTCCTTCTTCTCCCTCCCTCACTCCTTCCTCTCCCTCCCTCCTCTCCCTCCCCTCCCCCTCCCTCACTCTCCCTCCGCCTCCCCTCCCTCCCCTTCCCTCCCCCGCCTCCCCTCCCCCTCCCCTGCCTCCCTCCCCCCTCCCCCTCCCCCTCCACCCTCCCGCCTCCCCCTACCTCCCCCTCCCCCCTCCCCTCCCCCTCCCCTCCCTCACTCCTTCCTCCCCCTCCCTCACTCCTTCTTCCCCCTCCCTCCTCCCCCTCCCTCACTCCTTCCTCCCCCTCCCTCACTCCTTCCTCCCCCTTCCTCACTCCTTCCTCCCCCTCCCTCACTCCTTCTTCCCCCTCTCTCCTCCCCCTGCCTCACACCTTCATCCCCCCTCCCTCACTCCTTCCTCCCCCTCCCTCACTCCTTCCTCCCCCCTCACTCCTTCCTCCCCCTCCCCCTCCCCTCCCCCCAACCCCCCCTCTCTCCCTCACTCCTTCCTCCCCCTCCCTCACTCCTTCCACCCCTCTTCCCTCACTCCTTCCTCCCCCTCCCTCATTCCTTCCTCCCCCTCCCTCACTCCTTCCTCCCCCTCCCCCTCCTTCCTCCCCCTCCCTCCTCCCCTACCTCACTCCTTCCTCCCCCCTCCCTCACTCCTTCCTCCCCCCTCCCTCACTCCTTCCTCCCCGCTCCCTCACTCCTTCCTCCCCCTCCCTCACTCCTTCCTCCCCCCCCTCCCTCCCTCCCTCCCCCTCCCCTCCCCCTCCCTCCCCCTCCCCCTCCCTCCCCCTCCCCCTCCCCTCCCCCTCCCCCTCCCCTCCCCTCCCCCCTCCCCTCCCCTCCCCTCCCCTCCCCTCCCCTGCCCCTCCCCTCCCCCTACCCTGCCCCTCCCCCTCCCCTCTCCCCCCTCCCCTCTCCCCCCTCCCCTCCCCCTCTCCCCCCTCCCCTCCCCCTCTCCCCCCTCCCCTCCCCCTCCCCTCCACCCTCCACCCTCCACCCGCCCCTCCCCATCCCCCCTCCCTCCCCCTCCCCCCTCTCCCCCCTTCCCCCCTCCCCCCTCTCCTCCCCCTCCCCTCCCCGTCCCCCTCCTTCCCCCTCCCTCCCCCTCTGCCCTCTCCCTCCCCCTCCCCCTCCCACCCCCCTCCCCCTCTCCCCCCTCCACCCCCCTCCCCTCTCCCCCTCTCCCCTCCCCTCCCCCCTCCCCTCTCCTCCCCCCTCCCCCTCCCCCTCCATCCCTCTCCCCCCCCTCCCTCCCCCCTCCCTCCCCCTCCCCCCTCCCTCCCCCTCCCCCCTTCCCCCCTCCCTCCCCTCCCCTTCCCCTTCTAAACTCCAATGAACATAATCCTAACTGATTTAGTCTCTCCTACGACAGTCCCGGCATCCCAGGATGGTAAACCTGGTAAACCTTCGCTGCTCTCCCTCCATCGCAAGAACATCCTTCCTTGGATAAGGACACCAAAACTGCCCACAATACTCCAGGTGTGGCCTCACCAATGCCCGATACAATTGCAGTAAAATATCTCTGTTCCGATACTCAAATCCTCTCGCTATGAAGGCTAACATACCATTTGCCTTTACCGCCTGCTGTACCTGCTTACTTTCACCGACTGATACACGAAGTCACCAAGGTCTCGCTGGGTATTCACCTCTCTCAATTTACACCCATTCAAATAATAATCTACCTTCCAATTTTTTGCTACCGATGCGGATAACCTGAGATTTACCCACATTATACTGCATTTGCCATGCATGTGCCCACTCACTCAGCCTGTCCAAATCTCGCTGAAGCATCTCTGTGCCCTCCTCATGTCTTGCCCTCCCACCCAACTTTGTATCATCTACAAATTTGGAGATAATACATTTAGTTCCCTCGTCTAAATCATTAATATATAATGTGAACAGTTGGGGTCCGAGCACAGATCCCTGCGGTACCCCGCTAGTCACTGCCTGCCAATCAGAAAAAAGTCAATTTATTCCAACTTTTTGCTTCCTGTCTGCTAAACAGATTTCTATCCATCTCAAGACACTACCCGTAATCCCACACGCTTTAACTTTACAAATTGATCTGCTATGTGAGACCTTGTCGAAAACTGGCAACTCCATGACCTTATCCAACGGCAAGAACGGGCTTGAGGGGCTGAATGGCCTGATCCTAATTCTTATATGTTGACTGGGCTGGGTCAAGCTTGGAATATGGTCTCTTTTCCACACACCCGCACCCCCGATAATCTCAATCTCTGAACCTTGGTCACTGACTGCAGAGGCTTGATTTTCCTTCGCTCCTGTATTTCTGGTTTGTCCTGAGTCTTAGAAGCCAAAAATAAACTTGAGAGAGATGCATATAAGATAATCATGTTGCTAACTTTGGTTGGCTCTTAATTCATTGCCCGTTGGGTCTTTACTGAATTTGCTCTGTTTCTATAACCTTTGCTCTAGAGTCGCCAGGTATCTTTATGATACCGCCACGAGGTTCAGGTTCAAGTGCTGATCAATAACTTAACACACCAATTAGTAAGATTCAAATCAAAACACATTTATTATACACAGTAAATCACTACTCATGCATAAACTCTACTTTATAGACTATTCTCTAACATTAAAAGGCCTATACTTAGCTTCGGAATTGGCCCACCAGGTCAGGGGAACAAATGGCCTTTCGTTCTATCTGAGTCTGCAGGATTCAAAAGCTGGCATGGACTGGTAGCTAGGAGCGCCTACCTCGTAGCGTGCGTTGACTGGAGACTTACTTGGTTGATGCGGCAGCTTAGACAGTTCACACTCAAGGGTTGATTCGAGTTGCTGAGTGACCCTGCCAAGAAGACCGATTTGAACTTGGGGACTCTATTTTATAGTCCCCAGGGGCTTCCCGCCCCTTTTGGACTGCGTTCCGATCACTTGGATCGATTTCTCCAATACTGGAGCTGTTCCCTGATCGCTGGGCGGTTCCTGAGTGTCCGTTGGCCTTCCTTTGTCTTGGCTCCTGCTGGCGCCGAGGAGTCTGGCTTGGCCTTATTCACCTTAAATGTTTCCATTGTTCCCGGGGATCGCTCATTAGTATGCAGATGGCTGTGAGTTTCAGTGCTGTCTGGGCTTTTGCAAGTTCTAATACACAGGATTTTTGCACTTGCCTGTGTTGGCTGAATTTCCCTGTAGTCTTTGCGGATCTCCATTTTAAGTCGGGAAGTGGCCAACCCAGGTGGCTACAATCACTAACAAATGCAATGCAGAATTTGTGAGAGACTGCTTTTCCCAGTGTGGTTAGAATTCTTCTAGAATAACAGAATGATACAACGCATATTCTCGTGTGTCACAGTGATGTCGTGAGCATCCCATTAAATCTAATGTAAACACACCAGTCCCAAGAAATTGGAATTATTTGGAATATTCGATTTCTAGAATAACTTCTTTGTCACTAAGCTAAATCTTTCTGAAGGATTGAGCGCGATTCTGTTTAATTGAAAGATATTGCCAGGAGTCTCTCTATCTTTAGAGTTGACCGTTTCATTTTTAGTTTCTACGTCCGGGTTAAGCACTTTGCATGTCACGTAAGTGTTTCAACTTGTTTAGACTGCAAACCATTATTGGAGAATTCAGCCAGCCAGCCAGCCTAATTTGTATGTGACAATCGCCAGGGGACTGACTATTGCGTGTGAATTTATTGATGTTAATTTTTGACAATTAGAAAAACTGGCACCGCCACACCCAGCAACCTCAGATGGAAAGACATTTCAATTGCGTCAGTCTTTGGGCCATTGCTAGAGATGTAGATAGAAAGAAATAACTTGCACTTATGTCGCACCTTAGAACCAATGACTTTTGAAGTGTACTCGCTGATGTAGGGAAACATGGCAGTCAATTTAGGCACAGCAACGTCCCATAGATGTTCATTAAGGAGAAGGAAAGATTGGTCTAGGCCCTGTGAATGCCTTCAAATGTACACACCGCTGTCGTATTTACACATACACACAAAATAAATGGTATTCAACAGGTAGGTGTTGCCAACCATTGACCTTACTTAATCTGGAGGTGGAGTGATGCTCCATCAGCATCACCTTTCAGGGGCCTAAATTTTTAAGACCCCACAAATCCCAGTGTAAAATCTGCTTTTATGTCTGGCGTGTCATTTACCACCATTATGTGGGAAGCGAGGAGGCTCGGGTGGAGCATAAAAGCCGATGTGAGCTGGTTGTCCTGAATGAACTATTCGTGTATTGCGCATTTGATGTAATAACCTGAACCCTCGTCAACTCACCCTGGAGTTCCCAGCTGGTAATTGAATCAAGGAGTGCTTTTCCTCATTCCTGTGGTGACGTGAAATATTGAGGTCTGCCGATCCAGGCTAATATTAGTTTCATGGGGATCAGAGTCTGTTTATAGTCTAGACTCTTCTATCTCCAAGACAATTTGTAGACACCATGGGCCGTAACTCAGGTCATGTCACTGACCCCGATAAGGGAGATCAACATCTCTCCAAGGCCTCGGCATTGGAGTTGGAGATGTTTACACTTGCTACAATGCAGTTTTTATATTGTGGCTTGGGTTTAACTTACTTTGGAACTTGGCTGAGGGGCTACAATCACGCATTGAAGCTATCTGCTTCAGGCCCTATGTGCTGCTGTCAATCAGTGGAAGTCTGTGTCTTGAAGACAATCCTACTCAAAATTTAGAACAAAATGCAAATTAAAGTTGTCTTTTTGCAGGAATATTGTCTGTATTCCATGTGTAACAATGTTCCCTTATAATCTAGTATAACTCATTGTTTGAATTGGGCAATAGTACCAAGTGGCAGCTACTTCCATTGAATCAGTCAGAGGCCATTCAGCCCATCGTGTCTGTGCAGGCCATAAAAGAGGAAAAAGAAACCAGTCGCTCATTTTAATCCCATTTCCAGCACCTGGTCCTTGGCCTTGCAGGTTCCAGCACTTCAGATGCAGGTCCAGGTACCTTTTAAATGAGTTGAGTGTTTCCGCCTCAAACACCAAGTTAGACTGCAAATCCTAAATGTCCACCTACCCTCTGGGAGAAAAGTTTTCCTCATGTCCCCTCTAATCCTTCTACCAATCACCTTAAATCTGTGCCCTCTAGTAATTGATTCCTTCAGCTCAGAAAACAAGTTTTTTACGCTCTACCTGGTCTAGGCTCCTCATAATTTTTTGGCCTTCAATTAGGCCACCCCTTAGCCTCCCCTGTTCTAAGGAAAACAACACTAGTCTATCCAATCTGTCCTCGTAGCTGTAAATCTCAAGCCCACGGAACATTCTTGTAAATCTCCGCTGCACTCTCTCCAGAGCAATGATGCCTTTCCTGTGAAGTGGTGACCAGAACAGTACACACAATTGCAGTTGTGGCCTTACCAGCATTTTATCCAGTTCCATCGGTACATACCTGCTTTAGTATTCCAATTCCTTGCCCAATAAAGGAAATCATTCCAAATGCTTTCTTAGTCACCTTGTCCACCTGTCCTGCCCCTGTGAACATGCACTCCAATGTGTCTCACTTCCTCAGCCCCTCTCAATATCTTCCTGTTTATTGAGTGTTCCCTCTGTTTGCTTGCCCTCCTCAAATGCATTTCCTCACATTTTTCCAGATTGAATTTCATTTGCCATTTCTTTGCCAAATTGACCAAACCATTTGTATCATTTTGGAGTTGACAGCTTCCCTCTTCACTATGGCCAATGTTTGTGTCATCTGCACATTTCTCAATCATGTCACCCACACATTTCTCAATCATGTCACCCACATTTAATTCTAAATCATTAACATACGCAACAAACTGCAAGGGCCCCAATGCTAAATGAGCCCTGGGGAACACCAGCGAGTGAGCCCTGCACTGAGTGAGCCCTGTGGAACATCAGTGAGTGAGATCTGTGGCACATCAGTGAGTGAGATCTGTGGAACATCAGTGAGTGAGATCTGTGGAACATCAGTGAGTGAGCTCTGTGGCACATCAGTGAGTGAGATCTGTGGAACATCAGTGAGTGAGATCTCTGGCACATCAGTGAGTGAGATCTGTGGAACATCAGTGAGTGAGATCTGTGGAACATCAGTAAGTGAGCTCTGTGGAACACCACTGGAAATTATTTTCCATTCGCAAAACATCCATCGACCATTATCCTTTGTTTCCTGTTACTGAGTCGATTTTGAATCCAACGTGACATCTTCCCCTGTATCCCATGAGATCTCACTTTTCTGACCAGTTTTTATAATCCCCATTTCCCGTCTATTAAAAATTTATAATGGGAGTAAGTGAAACGTTAGCTGGCCAAATTATCTTAAAAGCGAAATGAAATCAGTCTGGCAGCCACCAACACTTTGTACAGCCTGGTTGCTAGTTAAACCTTTAATGCTTTTAATCCATTGGAATATAGAACTACTGGAAATTATTTGGGTGAGAGTTTGCAGTGAACAGTTTGTGAATTTCAGCCTCTGTTGAGTGTTTGACTATAAGCTGGAGTGAACCTCTGTGGAATTACAGCGTTTCAACAATTGCAGTTGTGGCGTCACTAGTGGAGTTTTTCCTTCATGGGCCATTTAGTCCAGTGAAAGGTTTCCGTGCCTCTAATAACTATCTAAACATCTTGTTTGACTTTCATGCACTGGTCATTCTGGCTCCTGAGAATTGGACAAACAAGTTGGAGGCTGTCCAGCGATTGTGGTCTAACTGTAAAATGATTCTGCCCTAGCTGCACAGTTAGCAGCACCGTTAGCTGCCAGAGGATTTGTCTTGAGACTTACTGAGTGAAAACTAGAAGCTGCCATTCTTATTGAGATTATTAATAAGATCTTTTTTTTTTAATAAACATTTTATTGAGGTTTTTTTTGGCATTGTAACAGCAGCAAAATAAACAATGTACATAAAAATATAAACATAGTGCAAATACCACCTCCCTCCCCCACAGGTCCCACCATTAATTAACCCCCTAATTAAAGCTAACCTAACCCCCCCCCCCCTTTCTGCTGACGATTAATTCTCTGCGACAAAGTCGATCAATGGTTGTCACCTCCAGGCGAACCCTAACAGTGACCCTCTCATGGCCAACTTAATTTTCTCCAGGCAGAGAAAGCCAGCCATGTCCGATAGCCAGGTCTCCGACTTCGGGGGCCTTGAGTCCCTCCATGCTAATAATATCCGCCTCCAGGCTACGAGGGAAGCAAAGGCCAGAACATCTGCCTCTTCCCCTGGATTCCCGGATCCTGCGACACCCCGAAAATCGCCACCTCTGGACTCGGCGCCACCCTTGTATTTAATACCTTGGACTTGACGTCAGCAAACCCCTGCCAAAATCCCCTCAGCTTTGGACATGCCCAGAACATGTGGACATGGTTCGCTGGTCCTCCCGCACATTTTGCGCACCTATCCTCCACCCCAAAGAATCTGCTCATCCGGGCCACTGTCATGTGAGCCTGGTGCACGACCTTGAATTGAATCAGGCTGAGTCTGGCACATGTTGCGGTCGCATTGCCTCTACTCAACCCGTCCGCCCCAAGCCCCTCCTCTATCTCGTCCCCCAGCTCCTCCTCCCACTTTCGCTTCAGCTCCTCGGTCTGCGTCTCCTCTGATCCCATAAGCTCCTTATAAATGTCAGAAACGCTCCCCTCCCCTATCCATCCTCTAGAAACCACCCTATCCTGAATCCCCCTTAGCAGCAGGAGTGGGAAGGTTGGTACCTGTCTACGCAGAAAGTCCCGCACCTGCAGATATCGAAAATTAATAAGATCATTAACCTCTTCAAACACAGTCTAGGGAGTCCCATGTTTTTGACGAACTAACGTCCTGATCTTGGGTGAATTCTAGATTTCCAAAATGATTATGCATTTCTAAAATGACTACCCGGACAAGCAAGATTAACTCGCTTATTGGCGTCATCAGATTGTGTGTCATTAGAGTACCCAATTTTTTTTTTTTCCAATTACGGGGCAATTTAGCCTGGCCAATCCTAACCTGACCTAACCAGCACATCTTTGGGTTGTGGGGGTGAAACTCACGCAGACACGAGGAGAATGTGCAAACTCCACACGGACAGTGACCCAGGGCCGGGATTCGAACCCGGGTCCTCAGCGCCGCAGTCCCGGTGCTAACCACTGCGCCACGTGCCGCTGTGAATTTACATTTAAGCAAGGATGCCGCAGAAGGACAATCGAGATGTGGCCTCTATACTGCTCACTGATATTTAACTTGTTCATACTTCCACTCCAGTCATGGCCATTTAGGTGGAAGACTTTGAAGTGAGTGGGGTTTAGATGACTTTCCTCCAGCAATCGCAATCATCCTTGTGCCAGGTATAGCCCCCTCTTTCCTGCCATCTCTGAGCTTGAAACCTGTTCTCTTCTGGAGCGAGAGGCCTTTGCCTCCACCTTTGTGCCTGATATTTGGTACACGTAATAAAGAGCTGTTATTACAGCACATTATTGCTTTGCAGCTGACTAACTCCACCACGGGTTTAATGCCACCTTCCAGCCCTGACCCAAGGTTGACTGCAAGCACAACCACCCTTTGAGCAGCACCACAGATATCCACTTGCGATGATGTGTGTGTCGACTATTGGGAGAAGCTGGTTTGGCAAGGTTAACATGTGCGTCTTACCAACAGGAGCATATCAGGGTAGTTCACAGGTTATGAGCACCGACTACGGCAGTGTTTTTTGAACATTTTTGCCCTGGACCCATTCTTACCAATCGGCCGTCCTTCGGGACCCACGCCGGCCGACCCTCGGGACCCACGCCGGCCGAAACTCGGGACCCATGCCGGCCGACCGTTGCGACCCACGCCAGCTGAATTTCAGGACCCAGGTCGGCGAACCCTGGGGTCACACGTCGGCCGACCGTCGCCACCCACCATTTCTGCTTGCGTTCAATGTGACAGATGAGCCTGCTTGGTCCTCACGATCCCACTTGCTTTGTTATTCAATGTTACATTTCAGCTAAGGACTTCAGATCTCACTGCATCTGTTGGAAAAGATCAAGAGGTTTGTTCTTGAACTCACCATGTCTTTGAAGTTTTAAGGGTTTTAAACTTTAATTTGACAGTACTTCCCTTCATATAACACACATGTGCTTTGCATCCTGATTTGCATTAGCACAATTAATCCATGGGAAGTCCAGCTTTCTGATAGCCGGTCACGGCCTTTGGACACTTTGTCCCGCGATCGGGAATGCCGCGACTGATGACCCCGCAGGTCGCGACCCTGACTTTGAAAATGACTGCACTGTGGATAGCTTTTCTCATACTGGATCTGGGGCTGCTCTGGTGATAGGTGTGATTGAAAATCAGCACAGTAGAATATTTACATTAGCTGATGCACCCTGGCCTGGGGGAGCGAGGTTTGTTTTTTGTGCAGGACAGAGGAAGATAGGCTTTATGCTGCCATTGTTTTGCTGTCAGTTCTGAAAGCAACCAGTGTCAAACCTGAGGTAAGGTTGGCACAAAATAATAAATTTAGCTGCAGGATAGTGACGAAGAAGGTCTTCCCAGTTGGCAAGTTCAGCAAATGGGGTAACTTTATCCCGGAGTTTCTTGCTAGCTGTCTAAGAACAGCAGCTCAAACAGTGCACTTACACCAAGATAAAAGCATGTTAAATTCTGGTTCTCTAATCGTCTCCTTTTACATTTTGCTTGGTAAAAGGATACTGGTTTCCCTGCTGAGGAGGGGGAAGACCAGGATAATACAGGCGATACTTCGGTTTGAAGTGGCTGCCGTGCTCCGCACACTTGCTCACATCGTGCAGTTTTCACCCTGATACAAGCGTGCTTTTTAAAAAAATAAAAAACTTTTATTCAGGTTTTCGCAGAATATCAATAACAAAAATGAAAAATGAACCCAACAGGGTTAAATACAAAACACAGTAAAAAAAAACCTTCATACCCCCCTCCCCCCTGTACATAAATAATAAATTAACACCCCGACTTAACACAAAGCAAACAGAACAAATATATACACCCCCTCAGATCCCCCAGTGTAAATAAACAAAATAAAATAACCCCCCCCCCCCCGAGTTGCTGTGGACATGCGAGAAGAATGAAAATTCCCTAGCCCCCAGCCTTGCAAATCACCAAGGGTCCACCCCTCCCATCTAGTCCATAAACCCCCTCAGCACCTTAGCTGCCGCCGGCTTCCTACCCGTCCTAGACCTGGAGCGATCCAGTGCCGGATCCAACACCGTGCTAAAGTCTCCCCCCATTATCAGCCCCCCCCCACTTCCAAATCTGGGACCTGACCCAACATGCGCCGCATAAAACCCGCATCGTCCCAGTTCGGGGCATACATATTGACCAGTTCCACCCTCTCTCCCTGCAGCTTACCACTTACCATTACGTACCTACCGCCATTGTCTGCCACAATGCTCGACGCCTCAAACGACACCTTCTTTCCCACCAAGATCGCCACCCCTCGATTTTTGGCATCCAGCCCCGAATGAAACACCTGACCTACCCACCCTTTCCTCAATCTTACCTGGTCTGCCACCTTCAGGTGTGTCTCCTGGAGCATGACCACATCCGCCTTCAGCCCCTTCAGGTGCACTTCATCCGAATCTCTTCTGACAAAGATTATGCACCTGAAATATTCACTCTTTTTAATTTAAGAATACCCAATTTTTCCCACAATGAAGGGGCAATTTGAGTAAGGGAAAGAGCTTGGTAGCTCACCTGGCTCGATTGCATTAGATTTCTGTCTAAAGAAAATATGTGACATTGTTTCCACAGCCTTCTATCTGAGTTGTACATTGAGCTTTTACCATTATCTGAACCACAATCCAAAACCTCTGATGCACTCGATGTGTGCTGAGCGATGGTATTTAACCCTTTGGTACTTCATCTGCAAGAATATTCTTGTATTTATCTAGCCTTAATTTAAACTTGTTTTGTTTAAATTTCCTGATAATTCAGTTTTTATAGCAAAGTTATTTGTATCTTTTTTTCTCTCCAGGGGCATCATTCTCCGACCCCCCCCCCTGCCGGGTCGGAGAATCGCCGGGGGCTGGCGTGAATACCGCCCCCGCCGGTTGCCGAAGTTTCCGGCACCGGAGATTCGGCGGGGGCGGGAATCGGGCCGCGCCGGTTGGCGGGCCCCCCCGCTCGATTCTCCGGCCCAGATGGGCCGAAGTCCCGCCGATAAATTGCCTGTCCCGCCGGCGTAAATTAAAGCACCTATTTACCGGCGGGACAAGGCGGCGCGGGCGGGCTCCGGGGTCCTGGATGGGGCGCGGGGCGATCTGAACCCGGGGGGTGCCCCCACGGTGGCCTGGCCTGCGATCGGGGCCCACCGATCCGCGGGCGGGCCTGTGCCGTGGGGGCACTCTTTCCCTTCCGCCTCCGCCACGGTCTCCACTATGGCGGAGGCGGAAGAGACTCCCTCCACTGCGCATGCGTGGGAAACTGTCAGCGGCCGCTAACGCTCCCCGACATGTCATTTCCGCGCCAGCTGGCGGGGCAACAAAGGCCGTTTCCGCCAGCTGGCGGGGTGGAAATTCGTCCGGCGTCGGCCTAGCCCCTCAATGTTGGGGCTCGGCTCCCAAAGATGCGGAGCATTCCGCACCTTTGGGGCGGCGCGATGCCGTTTTGGGCGCCAGTCGGCGGACATCGCGCCGTTTCGGGAGAATTTCGCCCCATGTCTTTTTTGAAAATTACTTTATCAGAGTTACAAAGCCAGAGCTCAGAGTGTGGACGGGGCAAACC
Source organism: Scyliorhinus torazame (assembly GCF_047496885.1). Classification (NCBI taxonomy): domain Eukaryota; kingdom Metazoa; phylum Chordata; class Chondrichthyes; order Carcharhiniformes; family Scyliorhinidae; genus Scyliorhinus; species Scyliorhinus torazame. The sequence continues at coordinate 31,673,996 of NC_092734.1, forward strand.
CCTAATCCAGCTCCTCGCCTGCTCCAAAAAACAATTCAAATTGAATCCAATTCATGGTCCTCACAAGAGAGACGTACCAGATCCAGGCGTTACACCTGATCTCACGCTCATCTTTGCCAAAAGACCGAGAAGCGATCGCCTCCATGTCTTTTTGGAGCTTGTGTTGGTGCCCTTCTTCGCAAAGGTTAAAATATGTCACCAACAACAGTGCTTGCTTTGTAGAATATTAACTTGTAAACCTAATTATTTAATGACATGAGGCCAAAATCCAAGCAGTTTGCTGAGCTGTGCTTTTTTTTAATAAAAAGGAAAGAAACCTTTACCTCTTAGGAGGTGGGTGTAAAGTATTGTGTACCTTGTGATAGTCACTGAATTAAAGTCACGTAACCTGCTTCTGTTGGGAAACCGAGGTAAAGGGTCAGGGCAGGGGATGAATATTTGATCGTATTCAAGAGCAAAGTTACAGATAATGGTGGAAGGGTGCAGGAACTGAGAAGGATTGATGATGCGCCTGCCCAAAAAAAGGAAGAACTTGGTAGCTAAAGAGGAGAGGGATTACCCGTTGGGTGGTCAACATTTACTTGCATCTTGTAAAACATGAGAATGCAAGAACGCAATACAGTTGTATTCAGGAGAGACTGGTGTGCTGTTCCAAGTAGACTGAGGTGTGACCTATTGCTGGTCTTTAGAACTCTCAAGGGGTTTATTAGTCAATTATGAGATAAGTCACTAATAGATCCAATAAGGACTTTAGTGTAGAATGTGGAACATGCTGCTATTTGGTGTGGTTGCAGTGACTAGCACAGATGCATTTAAGGGAAAGCCAGATAAGAACATGAATGCGAAAAGAACAGAAGGACATACTGATAGTGTGTAATGATGCAGAGAAGAAGGAGGCCCATGTGGATCATAATCTTTATTAGTGTCACAAGTAGGCTTAAATTAACACTGAAATGAAGTTACTGTGAAAAGCCCCTAGTCGCCACATTCCAGCGCCTGTTCGGGTACACTGAGGGAGAATTCAGAATATCCAATTCACCTAACAGGCACGTCTTTCTGGACTTGTGGGAGGAAACCGGAGCGCCCGGAGGAAACCCACGCAGACACGGGGAGAACGTGCAGACTCCGCACAGACAGTGACCCAAGCCGGGAATGGAACCCGGGTCCCTGGCTGGCGCTGTGAAGCAACGGTGCTAACCATTGTGCTCCAATGCCACCCATCAAACACGAGCTGAGAATGGTTGGGCCGAATGGCCTGTTTGCTGTCCATTCAGTGATATCCATCCATCTCGGGAGATGACGTACTGCGCCTGGGATTGGACGTCGTCTGTTGCGGCTCTCGAGAATGATTTATGCATGGCGGCCCTTTCCATAGATGACACAGTTGAATGGTGTTGGCCCAATGTAAGTCACAAAGCTAGAGTGTCCTCTCCAGGACGCAGTCATTGATGTGATTAATGCAGCAGTTTGCAGGAGGTTCGAGCCTTGGAGAGGCAAAGGCTTTTTTTGGGAGAAAGATGCATTTGGCATTGTGTTCCGACGGATCCGGAAGATATCCTGCTTTGAAATGACAAGATTGCTCGTAATAAATGTGGAGTGGCTTGACCCCTGACTCCTCAAAGCCTCTCCTGTACCCCCCAAAAAAAGTCTGTCCACCATCTACAAGGCACAAGTCAGGAGTGTAATAGAATGCTCTCCACTTGCCTGGATGAGTGCAGCTCCAACAACACTCGAGAAGCTCAACACCATCCAGGACAAAGCAGCCTCGCTTGATTGCTCCTCCTTCCGTAGTTGTGTGTACCGTCTACCAGATGCACAGCAGGAACTCACCAAAGTTCCTTAGACAACACCTTCCAAACCCACGACCACTACCATCTAGAAGGACAAGAGCAGCAGATACCTGGGAACCCACCATCTGGAGGTTCCCCTCCAAATCCCTCACCACCCTGACTTGGAAATATATCAGCCCTCCTACACTGTCGCTAGGACAATATCCTGGAACACCTTAACAGCACAGTGGGTGTACCTCCACCTCAAGTACTGCAGCGGTTCAAGAAGGCAACTTGCCACCACCTTCTGAAGGGCAACTAGGGATGGGCAATTAAATGCTGGCCTAACCAGCGACGTCCACATCCCGTAAATGAGTTTTAAAGAAACATTAGTTCGAATCATTTCCTTATGTGACATCATGACTGGGAGTGCCAAGTTTAGCCCAACAGTTCCCACCATGACTTCAGAGAGCGTTGCATATTATCCTGTAGTTGTGCAGAATAGTGTAAGGGAAACCCTTGCACAGACTACTGGTAGGCCTGAAACAGCCTGCTGGGATTCACTTTAATGCCTAGTGTTACTTCAGAGGAGCCAAGTAGATTGGGAATGGAATTTTAGATGGAAGGACATGGAATAATACTTTGGAGCGATGTTCATTAAGGACAGCCTTATGTACACTCGCATTGCTCATATTTGACAGTGAGTTGAGCAGCAGTATATTAGTACAAACTCAACGCTGCTTTCATATTGAGGGAAAGCTTTATTTGCGCGCTGGAAATATCAGTTACTGCACATGGCGGTGGCTGGGTTGACTCCCACAAACTCGGATCTCCAGGGCAGAAAGATGTTGGGTACAGCTTGGGTATTATATTCCCCACATAGTTGGGTTTTGTACAAACCTGTTTGTTGAGACCTATCCTGTGATGCAATTTAAGTGCAATGTTAAAGCTGCCCAGCAGTTGTTTTTTCTGTGGTGCTGTTACCCTCCTTTTTTAACCCCAAAGTCCCCCCTTCCCTCTGCTTTCTTAACTATCCTGGAGGAAATCGATAAACGGTTTCCATCTCCGGGCAAATGGCTGCACAGACCCTCTCAAGGCGAACTTGATTTTTCCCAACCTGGGGAATCCGGTTCGGAGGCCCGATTCCTCCATCTCTACAAGATCCCGTCTCCGGGCTATTAGGGAGGCAAAGGCCGAAATGTCGGCCTCTCTCACCCCCTGGACTCCTGGGTCTTCCGACACTCCACAAATTGCCACTTCTGAACTCGGGGCCACCTTCACCCTCAGCATGTCAACGAACCCCCCGCCAGAATGCCTCCAGCTTCGGACAGGCCCAAAACTAGTGGACCATCTACCCATGTGATAAAGCTTTAGTTTGATAATGCTACTGTGGAGCACCTTAGGATGAAATGAAAATCGCTTATTGTCACAAGTAGGTTTCAAATGAAGCCCCTAGTCGCCACATTCCGGCGCCTGTTCGGGGAGGCTGGTACGGGAATTGAACCGTGCTGCTGACCTGCCTTGGTCTGCTTTCAAAGCCAGCGATTTAGCCCAGTGTGCTAAACCAGCCCCTATGTTTTACTACTTTGTTTTACTACTTTAAAGGTGCATTATAAATGCAAATTGTTTTTATGGAACCTTGCAGCACAAAAGGAGAAAGGAAGAATTGCATTTATATAGCACCTTTCTGGACATCCCAAAGCACTGGCTGAAGTACATTTGAACTACTGTCTCTATTGGAAAGTAGGAAATGCGGCAGGCCATTTTTTGCATGACAGACCCGTAAACAGCAATGCTATCGTGACTGAGTAATCTGTTGTTTGATATTGAGGGATGAATATTGTCCAGGAGGAACTATGCTACAATTCTCAATCTTCCTGCCCTTTCCCCAAGCCCCCTCAATTTTTTTCTTTTTCAATTCTTTATTATCCAATCCCCTGTTTATGGATTCTGGTTTCAGCACTATGAGAGCATTATTACACAATGATGATACTATTAACCAGTTCTCTGGTTCTTTTAGCAATGACATTAATTTTAATCCCTCTGGTAATGAAATTGTTTGATTTGCCTCCTAATTAATATTCTGAGAGTATGTATGTGTGCGTGAACGATTTTGCCAGCATTACAGTAAAGATGCTCGCAGAAGGCAGCATAGCTGGTTTGGCCGATGGCTAAGCATTTGAGTTTTGCTGCACAGGTTTTAATTCCTGTTAGCAGAGCATCTTATGTTGCTACAGCTGGGCCTGGGAGCTACATTGCAGAAGAATATCTCCATCCTGCTCAGAATCAATTGTGACGTTGAAAGACTATTTTAATACCTTGTGATGATCCTTATTAATTTTTGCCTTGTTATCAGTAAATACTCAAGGGGGGGGGGTTGTTACCTTAAGGCACTTCTGACCTAGTTTGACCTAGTGAAAGATGACGTGATTGGATTGGATTGGATTGGACTGGATTGGTTTATTGTCACGTGTACCGAGGTACAGTGAAAAGTATTTTTCTGTGAGCAGCTCAACTGATCATTAAGTACAAGAGAAGAAAAGGGAATAAAAGGGAATAAAAGAAAATACATAATAGGGCAACACAACATATACAATGTAACTACATAAGCACTGGCATCGGATGAAGCATACAGGGTGTAGTGTTAATGAGGTCAGTCCATAAGAGGGTCATTTAGGAGTCTGGTGACAGTGGGGAAGAAGCTGTTTTTGAGTCTGTTCGTGCGTGTTCTCCGACATCTGTAGCTCCTGCCCGATGGAAGAAGTTGGAAGAGTGAGTAAGCCGGGTGGGAGGGATCTTTGATTATACTGCCCGCTTTCCCCAGGCAGCGGGGGGTGTAGATGGAGTCAATGGATGGGAGGCAGGTTTGTGTGATGGACTGGGCGGTGTTCACGACTCTGCATTACTTTCTGAAATTGTTAATGGCTAATAGTAATCACGCCCATTCCGTTCATTCCATATTTGATTTACAGGTAACAGGTAACAAAGTCATTGGCTTGGCATCACTGACAATGCGACATTGTATTTAATTGCCAGCCTAGATCAAGGGGTCAAGTCCTGGGGGTGGGGGAAAATCGGAACCTTCTGACTCAGGAAAGAATGCCATCTACTCAGCAAATTATTCATTTGATTTTTTTTTGGAGAGAAACAAAATTGGATGGCTGTTTTACCAGATTATGCTGGTAAAGGTGATGTAGGAGATGGGAATTTAATCAAGTAGTTTTTTGGCTAATGGCTGGGTTTAAATCATGCATGCTTCAAAATGGAGTTACGGAGTTTGACAGGTTTTTCATACTTTGGGAAATTTGTCAGCTTTGGCCTTAATGCTGTCCCACTTGAGTTGTGCCCTTGCCTCACTCTCCCCCGCCCCCGCCTGGAATATCCCTATTTGGGGATACCCCCACCTGGGTAATGAATGCTGGAGCAAATGGCTGTTCCTTGCTGGCAGACCCCCTAGTTGGGTAATCAGAATCCCTGCAGTGCAGAAGGAGGCCATTCGGCCCATCGACCATCTGAAAGCGCACCCTACCTAGTCCCATCCCCACCCTAAACCCGTAATCCAATAACCCCACCTCACCTTTGGACACTAAGGGGCAATTTAGCGTGGCCAATCCACCTAACCTGCACATCTTTGGACTGTGGGAGGAAACCGGAGCACCCGGAGGAAACCCACGCAGACACGGGGCGAACATGCAAACTCCGGACAGTCACCCAAGGTCGGAATTGAACCCGGGTCCCTGGCGTTGTGAGGCAGCAGTGCTAACCACTGTGCTTCATGAATCTGTGCTTGCAGCAATTGCCTGTTGCATCCCCCCCCCCCCCCCCCAGCAGGGTAATGAATGCCTGCAGCAGTTGCCTGTTGCAAAGCCCCCTGGCAGAGCCCTAGCTGGGTAATGAATGCCTGCAGCTGTTACCTGTCTCAAACCCCCTCCCTCCCAGACGGCCCCCCTCCAGGTGTACGTGCGGCCGGACAAGGTGCTCGTGGCGGACTGTTGACGTAACGTCAGTTCCGGTGCGCGGGAGACGTCAGCGCGCAGGATGGTGGAGGCGGTGACGTGGCCGGGGGCTATATAAAGGAGCGAGGCGGAGAGCGGCGGGGCAGTCGGAGGAAGCCGGAGTGGTGTTGTGGCGAGGAGGAGGTGGGTAGGAAAAGGGGGAAAATAACCAACATCCGCCACAAGAGGTACAATTCTCGGCGTGTGAGTGGGGGCGCGCTTAGTGACTGCGGCGGTTGTCCGATCGAGTGTGTGAGGGGAGGCGCCGACGCGCAGGGGATGATGATGGCGGCGGCCCGGCCGCCATTGCTGCGCACAGGCCTGAGGAGGCACCTTGGGGAGGGTGGATTCGGTACAAAATGGCAGCGGGGGCGGTGTGGATTCACCCCGGGGGGGGGGTGGTGTGAGAGCGCCACTGCCCAGATGTTTGCTTTGGTGACCCGCTGGCATCCCCCGCTCACTGGACGAGCCCCCTCCCCCTTTATCGAATTAACGATGACGGGGCCCAGCCAGCCCATCCTGAGAAAGTGGCTGCCAGATTCTCCAATTAAAATGAATTGTACAGTACCAAATTCTCTCTCTCTCTCTCTCTCTCTAACACGGCCGATCCACCTACCCAGCACATCCTTTTGTGTCATGGGGGTGAGAGCCATGGCTAGGATGGGTGTAGAGGGACACGGCGGCAAGGAAGTGCTGAGGGTTTCGGCCAAGGTTGGCATCATGACTGGTACAGGTTTGGAGGGCCGAATGGCCTGTATTGTTTGTTCAGACACTGGGAGAATGTGCAAACTTCACACGGGCGATGACCCGGGGCTGGCATTGAACCACCGGGCTGCCCCTTCCTGATTGAGGGGCAATTTGCCTAGTGGAGGCTAGCAGGGGTTGAAGTGCCTTATTGGCTTCTTTAGTTGCGCTCTCCTTTAATGTCTTTAGGTTTCTGTTGATCTTTTGTTACATTTCCCTAACCGGAGTGATCCTTTTTGCTTTGTCCCTCTGTTTTCCTTTTTACTTTGGTTGACCTCCAAAGAGTGGCCAATCCACCCCCCCTCCAACAGCTGGTTTACACATTCTATGGAAAAGACCTTTAGTTTCAGTACTATGATGTTTGTCTTCATACTGCTAACCTGTGGATGATCATATCACAAAAGGACCAGTTGGGTGAATTGTAGACATTAGGCCACATTGCACTGTTAACCAGTCAATCTGTGTTGTGTGCTTACCCCTCTAATAGGAGTAGCTTTTATGCTTCAAGTTTTATTCGCTGTGAACCCTAGAGAGGTTTTAATCTTGAATACACAATTGTAATTCCTCTCAATATATTAATCTTTAGAGTCGAAACTTAAACCAACATATAGATTTTTAAAAAGAATATACCTGTATCTAAACCTATTAATTTATCCTCCACTTATACAGGACTTTATGCATTAAGATTTAAAACTTGAAATTTGTATACCCTGTTTAAATACTGTTCACATAATAAGGAAGACTTTGCTTACAGTAAGTCATCTACCATTTTGAGATGAACTGGCTAAACCAGGAAATGCTTGAATTCATTTTATTTTACTTGCTGGAGCAATAGTGCTCACCTCGCATTAACCTTGTAATTTACATGTTTAACTTTAGCCTCATTCTAAACGAGGAAGACTTTACCTACAGTGATCTGATTATTTAAGTTTATGTGGCTGTTTTTTATGTACTTCATTCCAGACATACACATGGGCAAAATTTAAGGTATTTGTTTGGAATGGTAAATCACAGCTTTTCCTGCGGACACAATTTCTGACTTTCCATTATTTAGAAAAACACGTCACATAAAATGACACTGCTAAATGGCTGTGAAAAACCTGCTTCGGTGCTTTAGCTCTTGTCTTTCAGAATAATAGCCACATCATCTTCCCAGTGTAAATTCAGCTGTTTATTAAATGTCTGGTACTGTGGCCCACTTTTTCCCTTCCTGCAGCTGTAAGTCCACCTCCATCTCAATGACTGCCCTAAGATTTGAGTTCCATTTCTCGGGGAAATGCTCCAATTGTTTTTGCGTGAGATCTAAATTGGTGTTCGCCTCAAAAGAAAAGGAATACCAAAATAAAAATTGTAAAGCTACCTGTTGCCAGGGCAGTAGCTATGTGGAGAGGCTGAATAGGCTCTGACTGTTTTCATCAGAAAGACTGAGGTTGAGGAATGACCTGAGGTCTACAGGATTATGAGGGGCATGGATAGTGGATGAGCAGGCACTCTTTCCCATTGTGGAGGGGTCAGTCACCAGAGTGCATAGGTTTCAGGTCTGCGGGGCAAAGTTTAGAGGAGATGTACACGGCAGGGCAGAGGGTGGCGAGTGCCTGGAACATGTTGCCAGGGGAGGTTGTGGAAGCAGATACATTAATGACACTTAAAAGGCATCTTGACAAAAACTGGGATAAGATGGGTATAGAGGGACAAGGAAGTGCTGAGGGTTTTGGCAAAGGTTGGTATCATGACCGGTACAGGGGGGGGGGGGGGAAGAGAAATTGACCAAAGAAGCAAAATTCTTTTAACTGCCATTTTTCGTTCCTCTGCTAAACTGATCATTGTTTGCATAATATCCGTTTTAAAATGATTGATCTTGCAAACATCAAGCTCAACTGCTCATTTTCCTGAAAACAATGAAGGATTTGCAATAAGTGAAGCTAAAATAGTTGGAACATTCCTGGGTGGCACGGTAGCACAGTGGTTAGCACTGTCACATCACAGTTCCAGGGTCTCTGGTTTGATTCCTGGCTTGTGTCACTGTTTGTGCAGAGTCTGCACATCCTCCCCGTGTGTGCGTGGTTTTCCTCCGGGTGCTCCGGTTTCCTCCCACAGTCCAAAGATGTGCAGGTTAGGTGATTGGCCATGCTAAATTGTCCTTCATGTCCAAAAGGGTTGGGGGGGGTGGGGGGGTTGCTGGATTACGAGTAAGGGGCTCTTTACAAGTGCCGGTGCAGACTCGATGAGCCGAAAGGCCTCTTGCACTGTAAAATTCTATGTCTGTGTTTTATTCATGGAATCATAAAGTTTACCCCGCAGAGGCCACTTGACCCATCGTGTCTGCATCGGCCGGAAAATGAGCCATCAAAAACCTGGAATTCAAGTTTTGGAGGAAAATTTTAACCATACTTGATTGCCAGTATGTTTTGCTTAAATATATAGTTTGTTTCTATTCTACTTTCCTTCCTTCCCCAGCCCCAACTTCAGTTCTCCCTCCTCTGCAAATACACAACCTCTGAGTCAACATGCGCAACGCCACAGGAGTTCTGCTATAGTTTAAAAATAAAATCTCCTGGCATAGGTGGTGGAAGAGCCATGTGCTTTTTGCTCTGATATGCTGGTGAGAGGTCAGGTTGCTAAATGGACTAATGTAAAATTGGTCAGAGTTTGAATGGTCAGTATTTGGTGTTCTTTACATTGAGCTGCTTTTTAAATTGTTGGCATTTATTGGGCTTTTGCGATTATTGCTAATCTTGCATTGACAGTCCATGGTTGTGCTTATCTTAAAACTTTTTCAACAGAGACCAAGATGAATCCAACACACACCCAGGGTGGGGGAAGTGCAAACTGCCAACCAAAGGATTTGATAACTAATTGTACGCAGGCCAAACGAGAGTTGGAGACCGCCATTAGCAGCATCATGAAAGCCGAACAGGAGATCAAAGCAAATAGTAAAGAGGTGAGCTTTGCTTGGACCATATTGCGTGTCTGGTGAAAACACTCGGGCCGATTTGCAGTACAACTAAGATTGTTAATACTGCGGCCTGTGGATTTTATTCGCTGCATAAAGCTTCCTGCATCAGGAATGCCATTGATTAGTTTCTTTGGTCTTTTTTTAGGTAAAATTTCAAATTCACAGCTGCATCAGCCGTCACTTGGAGTGCCTGCGGAGTAGGGAGGTTTACCTCTTGGAGCAGATCGACCTTGTGCAACAGCTGAAGGAAGAAGCCCTGCAGCAGCAGATTCAGCAACTCTACTGGGTAAGGGAATGGTTGTAGAGTAACAATTCTAGAGGTTGGTCTTAAAATAGAAGAGCAACATGTTAAGATCTTTGGCTGTGCGTTTCATTTATAAAAAAAAAAAAAAAAAAACTGCAACATTTGTTTGTGGTGAGATTTTTGTGAATAGGTTTTGGAAGATCCCTGCTTGCAAGTGCACCTTCCCAATGTATAAAATAATGCCTTTTGAGCTAATGTAACTCTGGACTTAAACAACCAGCATTTTGGCTTCATTGCCTATTCTATTTGCCCAGCATTGTCTGCTGTCAACCTACCTCTGATGCTAAAATTCTTCATATTTGCTTTCATAGATGTCCAGACTTGATTTTTTATTATCATCCCTTATGCCACTGCCGCCCAAAACTGCTGTGCATTTCCTGTCCTGTAGTAGGTCCTATTTTCTCATCATCCTTGACCTACACCAAGTCCCAATTCCTCACCCTCAAATGCGTAACTTTGAGGGCAGCAAGGTGGTGCAGGGATTAGCACTGCTGCCTCATGGCGCTGAGGACCCGGGTTCTATCCTGGCCCCGGGTCACTGCCTGTGTGGAGTTTGCACAATCTTCCTGTGTTTGCGTGGGTCTTACCCCCCACAACCCAAAAAGATGTGCAGGGTAGGCTAAATTGCCCCTTAATTGGATACTTTACATTTTTTTTTAAAAGTGCATAACTTTGGATCCTTATTCTCATTTTCAGATCCTCCCATGGTCTAATATCTGCAAACACTTGGCAACTAAATAGGTTTTTCAGTCTTTGACTGTGCAGCACCTTTTTTTTGATATTGTTGTATGTAGGATGTGCTCGTGCAGAATGGCTGCCATTTTTGGCCACTAGGATAATTGAATTGTACAAAAATTGAGGCGTGCCCTGATAAAAGTATTAATGCAATTTTTATTTTCCCTCAGCTGCTCAGTCAGTTCAACTGCCTTATTCATCAATTGGAACATCCCCAGAGTAATCTTCCAACTGACCAGATCATCACTTGTCTGGAGAGGTGAGAGTTGCCACACAAGATTGAGTGCGGCTTTGTGGATAAAGGGTACTCTATCTGTAATATACGGCTCTTGGGTTGTAATTAGTAGACCCGCTTTGTTCCGTGCATAGCTGTGTGGGAATGTCTGCTTCAGCATTAAATAATGCCCCACCCCTATTAAAGATACTTGGAGTTATGATTGGGATTCTGATAGAAAGAAAGAAGAGCAGTGTTACCAAAATCGCGTTATAGGGAAATTGGGATAGCTGCCAGTATCCCAACCTGTAATGATCCTCATGTAAACAAAAGCCTTTCCCATTGAAGAGAGCACAAAATGGCCACTTGCTAGTACAGAACTTGAGTATTGCTGCAAAAAGACATGCTGTCGAAGTTTTTGGTCTTACACTCATCAGGCCAGGTTCTGAGATTTGGTATATTTGCAACTTTGTCCTGAGGGAAAGACGATAAACCTCCAGCAACATCTCCCTCGCCCTCTCTCATTCTTTCCCTTAGTTGGTAACGACTCTGCTATTGCCAGTTAGACTGCCTCAAGATCTAGTATCTTGGGTTGTCCTATACCATCTCCTTTTGCCTTGCACCATCACCTTTTTGCAAATCATTTTAATCTCTTGCCTCTTGCCATCTTTTTTTCCTGGTGTCACATACTTTTTTTCCCCCCTACCTTTGTATGTACTTGCTTAACACCAGCTACATCTTTACTGTTTCTAGTTCTGATGAAGGGTCGACTTGAAAAGTTAACTCGTGTTTCTCCTCCGCTGCCTGACTTGAGTATTTCCAGCATTTTCTATACTTGTTTTAGATTTCCAGCATCCACAGTGGGTTTTTCTTTCATATAGAATAGCTGCCTTGTCAAATGATGTTTACACCGCTTTCCCCAACACTTAAAATAGGAAAGCAACACCACTTATTATTGATTAAGCACATGTCCCATTCCAGATTGAAGAGCCTGACTCTGAAACCAGAAGAATCGCCGTCCCTGAACTTCGAGGCCGATGTCCCAACACTCCGCCAAGCCATTACAAGCTTTGGGACCATCAATTCGCCGGTAAGAATCTTCGCTAATCTTTTAGTTCAACGGGGGTTTATCTTTCATAAGAATTTGTGGCAATTGAAGTTGTTTAATCAGCGGAAGGCTTATATTGCATTGAGAAAATGCATTTTTTTTTTTTAATATGCTGAATGAGTAAGATATTTAATTTAGAACATGGTAATTCTCTGCATTGACCAGTTTCCCTTGTGGCCTTTTTATGAAGGTTGATTCACTATTGATAGCTGGTGTAACTGTCCAGGTGGGGCCTTAGATTTAATCTAACAATCTTGAGTAATCAATGGTTTAACTTTGCAGCTTCAGATCGTGCAGTTCTGTTCTGATATTCCTTCAAAGACTCTGCTCTCCATTGCTCTTATTGTTTCAATAAGTGATTATTCCTAACTGTGCTCCTTCAGTAAAGCAGCTAACTGAATGGGTTCTTCGATGTTCCAGGAAAGCTTGTTTAGCAGAGTCACCATTTCCCTTATTGCCTAGGGAGGTGCGGGGTTTGGGGCGGCATGGTGCTTAGCACTGCTGCATCACAGCGCCAGGGACCTGGGTTCAATTCCGGCCTTTGGTGACTGTCTGTGTGGAGTTTGCACTTTCCCAGTGTTTGCGTGGGTCTTCTCCAGGTGCTCTGGTTTCCTCCCAGTCCAAAGATTGGCCATGCTAAATTGTCCCTTACTGTCCAAAAGGCTGATGGGATTACTGGGGAGCAGGCCTAGGTAGGGTGCTCTTTCGGTGAGTAGATTCAGACTCGATGGACCGAATGGCCTCCTTCTGCACTGTAGAGTGTAGGGATTCTATGATTGATTGGGTGGGGGGGGGGTTGGAAATTGCATCAGATTCTAAATCTAATTAGAAATAACTGCTTCTCCCCTGGAAAAGTCGTCCTCTTGTTTCTGGGCTAAATTTGAGCTCCTGCTTTTTTAAATAAAGGGACAAGATGACTAATGTAGTAAACTGAGACTACAGATGAGTTTCACAGTGTGATTATGTCGTTTGGTAAATGCTTAGGACTCTTTGTGTATGTTGACTGCATGTCTACAGGAATAAAGTTATTTCTGGTTTGTGTAGGTTTTGGAGACCGAGTACAAGAGCCCTTGCACTATGGCAGCTAATTTGGATTATTGCTTGGTACCACTGCTGACAAAGGTGAGACTTTTAAAACGTCCCTTGCAGTTCAAAATGTCTGGTTTTGTTCAACCTGATGTACTGTTATTCACCACTCCCTGGAATATGCGTACAAGCTAGTAATGGTGCCAATTGTTGCATGAAGACCACACACAGCATTGAGAGAAATAATATGAATTGTAGAGAAGTTCCAGCAGGATATGAGTATAAAATCAAGCAATGCTGGTTTGTGGTTTCAACAATTGAAAGGACGTTTCAATCTTCCTGCAATCTGTAGCTCCCAAAGGGCCACACTTTAAGCTTTCATTACCTGTCCTGTTGCTGGATGTGTGGAAGGTTCAATGTGCCAGTTTAAATCCAGGTCTAGCAGATTTTTTTGAAGTTTCAGCTGCTTTATAATAGTTCATAGCAAGCATGTTCATTATCTGAACTATGAATTTATTTGCTTGCTTTCATGTCAAAAGCCCCTTTCTTTTTTTAGTTGTGATTTTGATCTTTGAAATACCAAAGTGTCAGCTCTTTGAAGCTCATTGGCCTTAATGATGTGTACAGTATTACTGCTTTGTATTTCAGCTGATGTTGCACAAAGCAGAATGTGTGAGCGCTTTCACAATTGAATTATGGCGTTGTACATTCAAGCATGCATGGAAGATTTGTGGCATTATAGAACTATGCAGCAGTAATATTCCGCTTTAACCGTAGGACTATAATGAGTTCTTGGGCACATTTGAGTATATTGTGGGGCTTGTTTCATAATGGGTAGGTATATTGTACATTTCAATCACTTGGTTGTGGGTCTCTGCTTGAGAGAAGTAGTGAGCTTCTATTCTGCTCGTGGTAAATGACCAGAGATCTTGATGTCCCGTCCACTGTTGTGTTGGGCCTTGAGCTTTTTTTCTCCCTCTGCATTTGTACAGCATGCTGCAGATGTGTCAACCAGGGGCGGTGGGCCATCCACAAACTATGTTGTGCTCTGCTGCCGTCTAACTTTGTATCCTTAATGCAGTAGCATTTATTCTTTCAGAAACCATTCTCTAATGGGAAGGAATGCCCACTTGCTGACTGGCTGCGTAGTCCTCCTCCTGCACGAATGCCAATCGTGAACTTGCAAGAGTGTCTGCTGAAACAGTCCAGCCAGGTGGGTATCGGTAGACTAACTGTAACTGTCAATTATGGGTACGGATGATTATAGTTCCCCATTTAGGGGGAGGTTCCCCACTTGGCATGAGGAGGTGGATTAATGTTCTCCCATTACTAAATAGCTCGCTACTACTGCTTATCACCTGTCAGTCATTGCTAGGAAAAAGTTGAGATGATAAATTAAGAGCTTTGTGTAGTATTGAAATGAGTTTGCCTCCCCCTCCTGTCGCAGATAAAGATTGATTTAGCGGTATGTGCAGGCAGCATCCTGAACCTTGTATGATGTGACATTTGTCAAACTGTTTGTATTAAGAGGTCTGTGAAGGGTGGTATTTGCATGCTTTCCTTTTTTCCCTCAAATTCTACATAATCCACACTCTCGAGCAATTGTGTTACAGATGGCTCATTTCTTACTTCAAGGTTGTGTGAAAGACTCCATTTGCATTTCTGTCCTAGAGTGTACATTTTCAGTGGGGGGGGGGGGGGGGGGGCAATGCAGAGCTGTTTCACAGCATCAGTGAAAATGTAATGTGTAGCTCTTGATCAATTGCCCAAAATTTTTTAAAGTTAAAGTACCCAATTAAGGGGCAATTTAACGTGGCCAACTTGCCTGCCCTGCACATCTTTGGATTGTGGAGATGTGACTCACACAAACACTGGAGGATGTGCAAGCTCCACATGGACAGTGACCCAGGGCCGGGATCGAACCTGGGTCCTTGGTGGCATGAGGCTGCAGTGCTAACCACTGTCACCAATTACCCAAAGGTTTGCTGAAGGCCAAATTTGATTGGATGTGCTTAATGACTGCAGTTCAGTGCTTCTCCCACTCTCCCACATTAAGACTATAAAGTTAAGAGGGTGAAAGAATGTTTGAAGGCACAAGGAAGTTTTTATATTGCTTCAAATCCAGGGGTTAACCTAAAAAGCTGACTCGTTTGAGATCAGATGTAACTAGTGATTAAAGTAGAAGTGCTGAGAACCATCAGTTAATGTCCTTCGTGCATGTACTGTTGAGGCTAGAGCTGCAGATGTTAAAGTACATTATTATGCAACTGTTTTTGCTTACTCGAGGTTTTAATTAAGTGCTGATAAGTGATACAGTTTTGAACTCTTGATCCATCTAATCATTAATTAGTGGCAATTTATCAAGCCATTAAATCGTTATAAACTAATTACAAAATGTGTATTTAAACACTGCTGGGATAAAAACTTTGGGTCTGACGGCATCTGTGGAGAGGAACAGAGTTAACATTGGAGTCTGTATGACTTCAGAGTTGAAGAGCGGTAGAAATGTGATGGATTATGTAGTTGGAGAGGTGGAGCAAAATAGACGGTCAGAGAGCGGTTGGATATCGGGGCAGAAGAGATTTGATGAAGATGTCATGGACACACAACAAAGGGTGTTAATGGTAGTGTTAAAAACTAAATACAGTGCTGATAAATGGCATAAAACCATGATTAAGCTACTGTTGATTCTACAATTGGGCGACAATATTTCACTCTCTGATAAATTGGGGGTTTGGGAGGTGGGTCTATGTAACTGAGTATTAATACTCATCCTCTGTTGAATGTTCTGGGAGGTGAATTGTCCCTGATTTTACTGCAGAATGGCTACTGTAACACCAGAATAACTGCATGTTATTAGCTAGTTATGCAGGTTTCTATTGATCCATGTTGTGCCTCTTCCTTGAAGCTGAGTAGATGTTCATATAGACCTGTAATGAGCTCTGCCTAACTGGGGCTATAAGCCTGTTTAAGGAGGCAACCCCTGGGATACATCGGAAATGGGTCATGGGTAATATAACGGTAGTGAGTTCTATGCTTGCTTCATGTGCATGGTTCTCTGGAGTAGATTAATGTTGGGATTCAGTGCTGAGGTCTGGATGGTATTCTGCAATGGAGATAACAAACTAACCGGAGATAACTGAAACTAACCGCAATATTGAATTTTTCCACAGGGATCACCACCAACTGCCAGTGCAAAGGATTTGGATCCCTACAAATTGTCGGCCTGGGGGCATCAACAGGGCCTTGAGAACTGGCTGCTTCCCAACAAGCGAAGTAATTACCCAGCTGAGAACACTGCTGTTCAACAATACACCCAAACCATCACTAGCTGTAACCTGAACCCAAAAGAGCCAGACTACTACAGAATGCAGGCCTGGGGTCATCGACAGGGCCTTGAGCACTGGCTGCTTACCAGCAAACCGGATGTTGACGTAACTGAGAAGGCCGCTTTACAGCAAAGCCCTAGAGCCACTAAGGAGGATCCAACTGACCTGAATTACTACAAATTGCAAGCCTGGGGTCAGCGTCAGGGTCTTGAGCACTGGCTGCTTTCCGAGAAGCAGAAAACCAGTCCCACCAAGGATACTCCTCCACGCCAGCGGAGTGAGTCATCTGATAGTTCTTCCACCTTTGAGCTAATAGATGAATTTGACATGGAGGTAGTGGACCAAGAAGTGGGTGAAGTTAGCCCATCTGGAAAAATCAGCTTCACTGATGTGAAGAACACCCTTTCTGAAAAATCAAGTGGTGGTGACGTCAATGAAGACAAATGGAAATCCATAACTCAACCTTTCAAAGAGAAGTATAGCACCAGTGAGTGGCTTTTGAAGCCAAGCAAGTCTGAATCCTGTAGTAGTTGCCGTGGCGTGCAGACAAAAGCCATAGAGATCGAAAACCTTGGCAAGCTGAAGTGCCTGAACGAGCACCATAGTGCCAAGAAGCCGTTGCCTGCTTCGACAAACAGCTCCCGCTGCCTTCCACCGCCATTGCCAATCCGGGTGGCGGACGTGTGTAAAGCCAACGAGCAGTGCAGCAGCTTCTCGGAGTGCGTGTGCGGCCGGAGTTGTGAAAAGGAGGCAGTCAACGAGTGGCTACTCAAGCATGCAGGGAGAGACAAGAATGGTGTGCAGACAGGCCAGCCCAGCAAACGCAGTGCGGAGCAGCAGAAATCCGATTTAGACCAGTACCTACATCCCCGATCAAAGCTCATAAAAGAGGCAGAATTCTCCCTCGACAATCCTGTAAAGTCGCATGAATGCCTGAAGTTAAAAATTGCAGTCGACACCACACCTGAGGGCAACGAGAAAGGAGCAGAGCACGAAATTGAGAATAAAATTTTGTTGCGCAAGAAAGCACATGTAAGAATCTGCACCTCTTCCCCCCCCAAAACTGTACTTTTAATTCTGTTGCTTGGCATATTAAGGTGCATTTTGGCATGGTGGTTAGCACTGCTGCCTACAGCACTGAGGACACCGGTTTGATCCCAGCCCCGGGTCACGGTCTGTATGGAGTTTGCACATTCTCCCCGTGCCTGCGTGGGTTTCACCCCCACAACCCAAAGATATGCAGGGTAGGTGGATTGGCTACGCTAAATTGTCCCTTAATTGGGAAAAAAAATAATCGGGTACTCTAAATCTTAAAAAAACAAGGTGCATTGGTTCATATTTTTGTCATTGATTAATGTCAAATAATGAACAAACTCCATTCCCCCAATTTCTCAGAAGGAATATTTGCTTCGCTTCCCAGGGTGCAGATGTTTCTTTCACCCGTTGAGCATTCCCAACTGGAGAGAGACAAATTTCAAAACACTTGTGGCTATAAACATCCTTGCTGGGGAGTTAAAGGGGCACAAATACTTATTTTTGTTTTTGGTCAGGCCCTACTACACTCTGCTTTCTAAGCCACTGAAATAATGTGTCTGAGACAATTCCCAGCAGTGATTCACTGGTTTACAGTTTTACCCCTGTTTTGTGTGTTATCTATGCACTGTTAATATACAGCTTAATCTTTCATTTGTGAGCAGTAGGAAGGCTTTATAGCTCATTAGCCATGTGGAGATTGCTTCAAAATCATTTAAATTGGTAAAAGTCCCTTTAGTAACGAGTCCAAAGGTTTTATTAGGTCAGCGATTTAGAAAGTAGTGCTTTCACCTGGTTCTAAGCAAACAACCAGATATTCAAGGTCATGCTCTTCAGATTTAACCCCTCTCCTTTCCAGTTGCTTAATGTTAACCTTTTCCAAAAGCCATGGTTACAAATTATTCTGTTCTTGCCCATTTGTTATTGGATAGAATTTACCTCCGACTTTGATCTACATTTAACCCATGAAATCTATTACTGCACAGAAGTTTTGAGCATCTGGTTAATCACTTTACATCCCACTCGCACAACATTTTGAGGATGTGCATTTAAATATTGACGTTCTCAAGACACATTATGCACATCCCAAAAAGAGCATTCCGCGAACCCCAGATGGTTGTTAGCAGATGGCATTGATCGTAGAGTAGGTTTTGTTTTTAAAAGAGCTATTTGTGTACGTCTGTTTGTTTTTCTCTGGGAGGCTTAGAATAGTTTAAGAGTTTTCTCTTGAACACATTCACTGTGCCAAAGAATAGGACCTAGGGCAACGGTCACATGGAGAGTTGAATCGGATATGCTGAAGGGGCTTGCAGGTCGCCATGGCGTGTATGCATTTTTGTTAACTTATCCAATACAAGGTTAACTCAACTGTTCACTTGGATTCCTTGAATCTAGTATTGGGAGCCTTGAAAATTGAATGTGGCGATGGAAGCTTACTCTGACTTTGAGCCCTGGGTTTTCTGGCACGTATCAGTTAATTGCTCAGTAATTGAGAGTTGGTCTTGGCTATGACTGACTCATTTCCCAGCTCTTAAAATACAGAAGACATCTATTTAGGTGTCGCCAATTGTTGTGCCTTTGTTTTGCAGCAGCAGATGTTTTCACAATTCCACATGGTCGCTTATGGGCAAAAACCTTTATTGTAGAGCATTGCCGATTTCTCTGAACTCCGCTGAGGCTAGTGCAGTGCAGTCTTAGTGACAAAGTGGGAATTACTTACAAATTTCAACATCTGCAATCTTTGTTTCCCAAAGCATTTAAGTGTCTGTGTTTGTGCTTAGGAATTGAGTGGTATACCCGAAGTGTCCAGTCTGTTCTCTAACCTGAACCTCGCGGTTGATCGAGAGCAGCTTCCTGCAAAGGTCAGTATCTGTGCAGTGTGGCTTTGCCAGTATAAACAGGCTATCTGACTGTACTGTATGGGTAAGATGTTTGCTGTGCAGCTAATCTGTCACTGAAAGCCTTTTCCAACATGTTTGGTTCCAAATCTGCCTTGTCCACAAATCTACTCGCAGCAGGGATCACTGGCATTTTTATTAATTTATGCAGTGGTATAGATGCATTAGATTTGAGTGGGATGGCTTCATTGACATTCACATGACCAAACATTTACTGAGGGCAGTGGAAAAAGTACATGAGAATATTATTGTTTGGATTTGATACCAGCCTGGACTGGGCTGATTCTGTGTCATGCCAATTCCACAACCTCCCACCCATCTCTGTTTTGACTGTAAATTATTTTACTTGGAGAGTCAAAAGATTAGACTAATCGGGGAGATCAGTTTGTTACATTTTCAAGTGAAAGCAAGGTTGATATGGGATGGAGCTGTACTGAGTAGGGAAGAAGCAGGTTGATTCCGGTGGGAGTTCAACTGGTGGACCACCAGAAATTGATCTTGACGGAGGGAGGTCAAAGGTTGTTGAGCTGTTCCCCACTCCTGATTTTTTTTTTGTGTCGTGTTAAGATTGGCTGTGATGCTGTGCAGCACAGTGGTTAGCACTGCTGCCTCACTGCACTGAGCACCCGGGTTCGATCTTGGCCCCGGATCACTGTCCGTGTGGAGTTTGCACATTCCCGGTGTCTACGTGGATCTCACCCCCACAACCCAAAGATGTGCAGGGTAGGTGGATTGGGCACGCTAAATTGTCCCTTAACTGGGGGAGTGGGGGGAGAATTGGGCACTTGATGCATAAATATTTGCAGCACTTTTGGACTGCTGTCAAATCACTGATCCATTAATTATTTCCTTTTCCCACTGTAGGAGCAATCCGTATCGTTTGGCAATCTGTTTGCTCACTTTAAGGAGCCCTTTGACCCAGAGAAGTGGCTGTACAAAGGACCTCGTCGGGTCAGTGTTGTAATTTAAACCGACTTGGGGAGGGTGAAATGGGGTGACGTGCACATGAAAGCATTTCCCACGCATACAGGATTATCGACATCACACAGGTGTCCGTATTCTGCTGCTTTGTCTGAGGTGGAAATGGAAACTGATCTGTCCAGGCACAGCGGAGGAGTTTGTGCAGTGACCACGTGTAACCTCTATGTGAAGAGCATGATTCAGTATAGCCAAAATTAAGACATATTGGGGAAATTTCTGGCATGTTGAGGAAATATCCCAACTGAGCCATTTAAACATTTGGGTTTAAGATTTTTGATGGTCAAGGGTATGTAGAGCCTGGCTGGATAAATGTGAGTATGGAACAGCCATGATCGACATGAACTGTGGGAAGGCTTGAGGGCTGCCTGACATAGCTGTGTCTCTGGTAACCCGTCTGACTTAATCCTGCCCCAATAACCTGTGTCTTTTCATGTAGATTGAACAAGGTCCACGAGGAGCCTATATCCCAAAGATCAGTGGAGTCTGTTGATCAGAAGCGATTGGGCAAGAACCCTCAAATTAGGTTAGTAACACGGACACTATTTCTCTATAATAAAAGTTGGTGAAGCAGAAGGTTTTGGCCATTTGCAGCGTTGCAATGGGAGTCTTGTGCATTAGTATTCCTGGTATTAGAGCAAAAGATAGGAATTGGAACCGTGACCATTTATACCTTTTTTTGTTGTACTTTATATTTTTGTGGCAAAATGCACCTGTGTTGCGACACAGACACCGTATTGTGACTGAGACCAGTAACCTCCCCTACTGTGAGGTTGCTTTCACGCAGTTGAGGGATGGAGGGAGACTATGGTGTTATTCGCTCATGCTTCCTATTTGTCCATATCTGAAGGGGGAAGGTGAAGAATTTGAATGACTGAACACCTGGGGGAGGGCTTGCATGTTACTTAAATATCTTTGTACAAAATATCTTTCTTTTCAGCTGAAGTAAGAAATCGTCAAATTCTCCATCTTCCTTTTAAATATTTTCACTTAGTTGTTTGTGTTCCATATCGTTTGCAGGTCATATCCTGCATCGGATTTATCGATTTTAATCTGATTTGCAGAATCTTTCTTTGTACATGCCTATCTCAATTTCTGTCTTGTGGTTCTGTAATCTGCTGAGCACCAGATCTTGTGTTTGCCTAGAAGAATTATCTGGCATTCCAGAGTTTATTGACAGTCCCCAAATTTGCTTGACTTGGTTCCATTGCTGAACAATGGCGCCTGCCATTTTCTAAACCGGTGTAGGGTCTAATATTCATGCAAACACATTGTGCTTGGGCAAACGTTGTACACAGCAGTCTCTGGTTGCAACTGTCTTGCCTCAACCTGCTTTTAATATCAGTTACTGTAAAATTGCCACTTAGTTCTGAACAAATGTCCCATTGTGGAGCTGTTGACGCATTGTGAAGGTAACTACATTGGGGTTGAGATCAGTTCTTGTGAAGGGAAGGATACTGGACCCTCACCCTGGAAATAGAAGAGAATCTTGCATCTGATGAATGATGTTCAACATTTTTTTTTCTCTTTGCAGCTTTGAACCACCAGCGCTGACTATGAATTGGCTGACTTGCCTTTATCCTGGAACTGCATTAAACACACACTCATCCCCTCTGCGATTCTGTTGAATCAATTTCTTGCTTCTGCCTTGAAGACTACGGTGTTCAAATTCTTTTGTGTGTGTGTGAATTGTCCTGTGAAACTGGGTAGGGTCATCACAATAGGGAAATCTATGTAATCAGAACAGCCTTTCCTCCTCCCTCTAAAAACAATCATTTTCATCTTGTGTTATATGTAGCTTATCCCACAGCTAACTCTCTCCAGGGTAGGATGTGTGAAATTGAGTTGGGTTATGTGGTCAAACCTACTGTTAGTTGACTTTTATTCACCGTAATCATAGAATCCCTACAGAACAGAAGGAGGCCATTCGGCCCATTGAGTGTGCAGCGACCCTCCTGAAAGAGCACCCTACCTAGGCCCACTCCCCAACCCTATCCCTGTAA
This sequence comes from Scyliorhinus torazame, assembly GCF_047496885.1. Lineage (NCBI taxonomy): Eukaryota > Metazoa > Chordata > Chondrichthyes > Carcharhiniformes > Scyliorhinidae > Scyliorhinus > Scyliorhinus torazame. The sequence goes on from NC_092734.1 coordinate 31,696,087, forward strand.
ACTCACTTAAATTGCCTCTCAAATGTGCAGTTATCGTGGCCAATCCACCTAACCTGCACGACTCTGGGAGGAAACCGGAGCACCCGGAAGAAACCCACGCAGATGGGGAGAACGTGCAAACTCCAGGCACCCAAGGCCAGAATTGAACAGGGTCCCGGTTGATGTAAGACAGCAGCGCTAGCCACTGTTTTCCCCCCCCCCATGTTAATTACACTGTTAGAACAGGGAGGTCCAAAATGCAAGAGGATGAGACTGGCTCATTAATGAGCTGCTTCTTCGGTGGTATTTGCTGCTATGGAACAGTGTACGTGTCTCCAGTTGCCTCCTGGGGTACTAGGCATATGAATAAACAGTTTGTGGAAGAACATGGGTGTGTACCAGCCTTTGTATTGATGGGCCCAAGTACAAAATACTTGCTGAGGTGGCTCAGCAGAATGCCAACAAAATGTCCCTTGGTGTGCAATATAGCCATGCCTCACCCACGAGAGATAATCCAGTCCAGTGACTGAACCCTGAAAACTGCTGCAATAGAAGCCAGAGCAAATGAGCAACTCTGTTCTAATCTTGGTGTGCTTCTTGTGAAGCTTCCAGTATTCCCGGGTTGGGGAGGGGGTGGAGTTGTTTACCTTCCAATATAACACCACGCACCTTGCCGGTTATCTTCATGCAGTTTGTGTGCCAATGTTGGGTTTTGGAACAGAACATTTTAATTTTGGATTGCTGAAATTCCAGTGCTTCAGGATTTGATTTCCTTACAAACCAAAAATCATTTTTTTTTCTCCCTGAAGGAAGCTACTTACCCATCCAAACCAGTCACCAGCAAATAGTGTGTGTGCAAGAGAAGAATCCAGGGTGGTTAACCAGAGCAGTTTCTTTGGGATGGATTGACAACCCAACTTTATTGTTAACCTTTCAGTTTAATCCTTAACTGAAGCTTTGTTTTAGTCCTATCTTGATAACTATTGACCCTAATGGGATGATCCATTTGAAAGTGCATCAGTTGATCCTTGAGCCAGGGGATGATGTTTTGAGGTCAATTTTGTTTCGATACAGTAATTGGAATGTAACAATTACAGCAAAAACATTTTATCTAGCAATTCCCATAGTATCACATCCTGGGCTTTATTTTGAGTAGAAGAAGCTTGTTATCAGTGATGTGATTCTAAATATGTAATTGACCATGGGAGGAAGAATCTCCATGTTGGAAACCTGCCAGTTTGTGTCAGTCTCTTCCGTCACTTTTGCTGAATGTGGAAGATGATACTGAGCTATAGCTCTCTACATGTTGGGTCATGCTGCAACAGTAGTTAACACCAGCTCAAGTGTGACCTTTTTCATTCTCCTCTTGACCTGAGCTCTTCAGTTCTGGGACTGTCTCGATATCCTGTAGATCCCAAGGACCGCTAAGCCTGGCAGTGACCAAAGATGACGGGAGTCACCGTACTGTTACTTTGTACAGGTTGCAGCAGCTTCTTACCCTCCAGATATTGACCAATATGATTTTTCTTTTGCCAATTTCAATATAGAGGTGAAGACTTCTTTCTTTTACCCTTCCCACATCTGTTCTTCGTTGATCAAATTGTGTTTTGAGGACTTTATGGTGGTGTTACACAAGTCCTTCTGGTGCAACATGAACCTATATAAGCTCTTGGCTCTAATCTGTTTCATTGATGTAGCCACTACTGCTTCTATTTTGTAATCAAAAGTAAATGGAAGCTATCGTGAATTAAAAATCTACCAGGACATTGCTTCCTTTAATTATCCTTTATTTATGGATATTGTTTTTGATGGTGACCTTAAAAACATGTAATCGTCTCAATAAATTGCAGCAAAATTCTCTTCTACTGTTGGTGAATATATTATACAAGCTAATTTTCTACAAAGCAGCTCATTCAAAGTTGCACCTCATCATGACCCGAGTATACGTTGGATGGGATGTTAATGGGAAAAAAAATAAGGGTTAGGGTTAAAATAGTATTTCCATCTCTCAATTTTGATTCCTTTCCCCTAGCAACGACCTAGTCTTGTCTCTCACCTTCCACAATAACCTATTCATACCCCCTCACCTTCAACGATGCATCTGTTTTGGGTGTATAATTTCCCCCCCAAAAAAATGATGGTCATGACATTCACACCAGACGTGCAAATAACTGACTAATTGGGCACGGAGGGCAGTCTTGTGAGTTTTCACCAGAAAGTTAAAAGCTGTAGTTCAGAGCTCTATGCTTTTACCAGCTAAACTTCAAATTCCCAGGTATATTTTAAATCTTTTATCCCTCCAACCTGCTTTGTAACTTCACGGGGCTCTGGGCACAATGAGAGTGACAGCCATTGACATCAAGGCTGCGTTTGACCCTGAGTGTGTCATCAAACAGCCCAAGCAAAACCAGTCAAATGGGGATCTGGGAAACTGCTGGTTGGAATCCTCCTTGGCACAAAGGAAGGTGGTTGCTGTTGGAGGTCAGTCCCCTCAACCCCAAAAATATCACTGCAGGAGTTCCTCAGGCCCAACCATCTCCAGCTGCTTCAACGACCTTCCATTGTAAGGTTTAGAAGTGGGGATGTTCGCTGATGATTGCAAAACATGCAGCACGATTCCTCAGATACTGGAATAGTTCATGTCGAAATGTAGTAAGACCTGGGCAATAGCTAGGTTTAGACTGACAAGTGGGAGTAATGTTTGTACCATCTCCCGATGAGAGAATTCAACCATCACCCTTTGACAGTCAATGGCATTACCATCGCTGAATCCCTATTTGACAGCCTGGGGGTTACTGGTGGTTAGAAGCAGAATTGGACTAGCAGTTTAGATACTGTGGCTACAAGAGCAGGTCAAAGGCTGGGAAGCATGCCGTGAGTAACTCGTTTCCTCAAGCCTGTCCACAGTCTGTGTGATGGAATACTTGGATGAGTGCAGCTCCAACAAAGCAAACACCATCCAGGACAAAGCAGCCCCCTTGATCGGCACCTCATTCACTCCCTCCACCACCAACACACAGCAGCAATGTGTACCATCTACAAGATGAATTGCAGGAACTGACCAAGACTCCTTGGCACCTTCCAAATCTGTGCCTGTTACTGTCTAGGTGGAAAAGGGCAGCAGGTACATGGAATTCCCTAACCATACTGTGGGTGCACATGGCCTGCATTGTCAAGTCAACACACCACCACTATTTCAAAAGCATTTGGGGATGGGCAATAAATGTTGGTTTGCCAACATTGCTTGAACAAATAAAAAGGTGCTTAGAAACACAAAATAAGAGGAGGCTATTTGTCCCTTCAAGTCTACTCTGCCATTCATTATCATCTTGGTTGATCATCCAACTCAATAGCCTGATCTCTCTCTTTCCTCCCCCCCCCGCCCCGTATCCTTTGATCATCTTTTCCCCAAGTTATATATGTAACTGCTTCTTGAAAACATGCTATGTTCTGGCCTTAACTGCTTTCTCTGGTAGTGAATTCCACAGGCCGACCACTCTGGGTTGTAGAGGGTTCCATCTCTGCTACTCCACTACTGGGCCGATATCTGGGGTTTGAGTATCTGTGTGTGTCTCTCTCCAGCTGGCACTGAAACTTCAGAGGCCAGGGGATGCCGCACTGGGACACCTCCACGGGAGAGAGCACTGAATCAAGCCTGCCGTTTATCCCTAACTGGAAGCCTGAGGCTTATATCACACAGATATCCAGACCCCCACCAATGCCCAGGTGATTCTCTCTTGCCGGTGGTACAACACCCACCCGGTTCCTACTTCGCTGGAGTAGCTTTCCCAAGAGAGAGAATAGGACACTGCTGTTTATTACCTAACCAGCAGCCTGTCCTGAGTGAACGGGTTCGAATCGTTCAAGATGACCCTAGATTCTCGACCCCGGAATTAAGGTGAGGAATATCTTAACAATGACTTGGTCAGAGATCGCTGGTGAGAGATTGAAGAATTTAAACGACTCCAATTATCAGCAAATCGAGGTTTATTGCAAAACCCAGGTCAAAATCATCAAACAGAAGAAATTATAATAAAATCGTAAGCTCTAACACGAACTAAGTCGATTCAGGAAGTACTATAACGGACACAACGTAAAATCTTATTGTTACACAATTTTAGCAATGGCACAAAACACAAATCAAGCCCCCTGCCCCAAAGCCTCAACCACTATCAAAGTCAAGGGAGTTTCGCAAGCTGCTGCAGGGTACTTATGGTCACAGGCTGCGGCTCGAGCGGGAGGTCAAGTCGAAGGTGGAGAGGTCAAGCCAACAGACCCTCAATCGAAACACAGCCCCTTTTATATTGTTTTACCTGGCTTTTTCCTGTGTTCGGCCAGCCCCTTTTGCATTGAATTGGTAAGGTTTTAAAGTTCCCGCTGGTCCCACCCCCTTTGAGCCAGTCAGACCTGTCGACTTCCGGGTTTTCCTCCCCTTTGCGTTGTATCGGTCCAAGTTTAAAGTTCCCGCTGGTCCCGCCCCCTTTGAGCCGGTCAGACCTGTTGACTTCCGGGTTCTCCTCGCAGGTCCGCTCCTTCCAGCCAGGCAGACCTGTCCCGATTTGAATTTGGCGCCGACTCCGCCCCCTCCACCCAGTGAGTTTCTGCCGGTGGCTTCTGTCAAGATTGGAGTACCTCCCCCAGGTCCGCCTCCAACTTGTTTTTTTCTACAGTTTATCTTCAAGGGGCTTTTCCAGCGCAATATACTAAGCCCAGACAGTCTGCTCTTTGAGATAACGAAGTTGAGCTCCCTTGTGAAGATTTTCAATGTCTTCCATCTGGTCTGGAGATCGCTGCTATTCTCACCTCGCTATGTTGATTGGATTCTGCTCTGGTGGAGGCAACATCATTGACATCTGCATGGGGCTATGACCATCCCATTGTCCTGCTTGCAGGCAGGCCCCTTTGTCTGTGTTATAATCTTATCTAGTTGTCTGGCTCCTTCTTCCTTGTAGCTCCTGGGGGGGGGAGGGGGGGGGGGGTTGGAAGTATCCATACACCTACCCAGCTCAGCAGGCCAAGCCTGCTGGGAAATTTGGTTATGTTCCAGTCTCTGGGTTTTACTCTTGAACAGTCCAAAAAGGGCCGAATTGCCCGAAAACCTTACAGGGTGAAGAAATGTCTTCTCATCTCAGTCCTAAATGGTCTACCCATATTCTCAGACTGTGACCCCGGTTCTAGACACACCCACGATCGGGAACATTTCCCTGCATCTACCATGCCTGGTCGTGTTAGAATTTTATAGGGTTTTATGAGAGTTCTCCCCCTCTCACGTCAGTCCTGTCATCCCAGGAATCAGTCTGTAAACCTCTGCACTCCCTCTGGAGCAAGAATGAGACCAAAACTGCACACAATATTCCAGGTGTGGCCTTACTAAGGCTCTGTATAATTGCAGCGACATTCCTGCTCCTGCACTCTAATCCTCACTATGAAAGCCAACATGCCATTTGCTTTCTTTAACACTTGCACCTGCATGCTTCAGAGACTGGTGTACGAAGATGCCTGGGTCTCGTTACACATTCCCCTCTCCCAATTTATGGCCATTCAGATCATAATCTGCCTTCCCGTTTTTGCTGCCAAAGGGATAACCTCCCCTTTATCCACATTATACTGCAGCTGTCACTTGCCCAGTCACTCAACGTGGCCAAATCTCATTGAAGGATCTCTGCATCCTCGCACCCAGCTTTGTTATCTGCAAATTCTTTCAAGACTAAAGAACTATCCTATGTGCAATAAGTTTTTAAACAAAGTCTGCTGCCCAAGCTGATGAATCCGTATTACTTCAACCATGTAACTGTTTCCTTGCAAGTTCATGCTGATCTGCAAATTATGGCCTCCAACTGCCTCTGTATTGTTTTGCTGCCATTGAACTGATAGGTTTCCAGGACAGCTGAGTCCTGCTCTCCCTATTCACACTGGTCATTACTCTGGTTGTATAAGGGTTTGGCTGTTCCATCCTTGGCTTGATTAGATTATTGACCGATTGGCATTTACATTATTAATTAATAACACACTTTAGTGCCATGACACTCCAGCCATCGTTGAATGGGCACTTTCACCCTCTAGAAACAAACGCCCCTTCACACCAGCATTAGGATACATCATATATTACTAGATTGCGTGTGTGGCACCACATTTTGTGACCATGGTGTCAATCTCACATCTACCAACCTATCTTTTCAGGGACATGGGCAAAACATTTATGCGGCTGAAAAATGTAGTTTATCCAGCAAAACCGGGGGGGGGGGGGGGGGGGGGGGGACACGGATGACCTATAATTGAACTTTTAGAAGAAGATTGAAGATTTTAGAAGGTCATTTCTCACTCAAGACCATTGTTAATTGCAGAAAGGTTTCTGATACACCACTGTAATCAGGAAGAAGGTGCCAGCATTTTAAATTTTGTAGCGACTAAGAAAGTTAGGTGCAACATTGATGAAACTCTTCATGATAGGCTAGTTCGTGGTCTCCACAGTGAAGCTATTTAGAGGAAGCTGCTTACTGTAAGCGATTTAACTCTCTAATCTGCCACGCGTATGGAGCTAGCAACAAAAGAAGCTTCACAGATAGGGACTGGAGTGAGAGCCACAAAACAGAGACCGTTAGAAACGAGGCTGTAAGGGGACAACTATGTAATTGATGTACACAGGTTGGATACTCAGCAGGGCAATTGCTGGAGTAGATAAATAAGTGGAAGAATTCTGGCAAAAAGGGTCATGTGTTGGGCTCAGAAGACATCTCCGCAACACCAAGGATGTGCAAGAAAAAAAAACATTAAGCAGACTAGCCGTGTCTATAAATTAGTAGACAAAGTTCAAGATCACGCAGAAGGCAGTGTACCCGAGCAACTTCAGGTGAAACTAGCTGTCTTGTCGGTACATGGCAATCTAAAACTAAAGGGTCACCAAATCAAAATAGAAGTGGATACAGGCATAGCTTTAATACCAGACACAATTTATAATCAACAGTTGAAACATCTGCCTTTAGAATAGTCAAACATGATCCTAAGGATGTACACAGAAGAGATTGTACCATTAAAAGGATGCATTTTGGTGAAAGTTGAAGAAAATGGACAGACGGCAGAGATGCCTCTTCATGTTGTCCATGGAACCTTTCCTGCTTCATTTGGTAGAACATGGTTGGCAAAGATTAAACTCAACTGGGGAGCAGTGAATCAACTAGTGGATTCAAAGAGCAACTTACAACAACTTCCGGTAAGGTATTCGAAGATTCACATGGCTCAAGTGACTGGAGTTGAAGTGCAGCTAAAATCAAGCCAAATAGTACACCCAAATGTCTCAAAGCTAGAAATGTACCAGACATCATCAAGCCAAAAGTCGAAGAACTAGAACAGCTAGCCCAAACAGGTCTTATCGAACCAGTTGCTACAAGTGGTTGGGCAGCACTATAGTCCTTATAGTGAAACGAAGACTCAGTGAGAATATGTGGAGATTTTAAAACTATTAACCTGGTATTGTGCACAGATCACTATCCACTGCTTCTGAAGACTTGTTTGCTGAACTTTCTGGAGGATAGAAATTCTGTATAATTGATCTTTCCCAGGCGTATTTACAAATGATTGTGACTGCAGAATCACAGCCGCTGCTCAGTAGTGTGACAAACACAGGTCTGTTTCAGTACAGAAGACTTCCTTTTGAGAGGTCCATGGCTCAAATTCTGAGTTATTTAAATGACACTTAGAACATTGGAAGCGGGGTGAGGGACTGCGTAGGGTACACGGGACCTCCTCCTGTGCAAGGATGAGCCTGTCAGTTTAAGCTGGTGCACAGGGTGCATATGATTCAGGCGAGAATGAGTAGGTTCTTTCAGGGGGTAGCAGATGAGTGTGAGAGATGGAGGCGCACGCGCACGTATTTTGGGGTTGTGAAAAATTGGGAACATTCTGGGCAGGACTGTTTGCGGTCTTAGCCAGGATAGTGGAGGCGGAAGACCCGGACCCTTTGGTGGCGATATCTAGGGTTTCAGAGAAGCCGGAGCTCATGGAGAGGAGAAGACCGATGTTGTGGCGTTCCACCTCTCTGATTAGAAAATTTAGACAGCGATACTTCAGAACAGAGACCAAATTCAGACAAGCTCAGATTCTGAAGACTTTCCAATTTAGATAGAGATAGACACTAGAGTAATCCCCAGGAAGTACCATCTACTGAAGTAAAAGCAGACACGACCAAAGGTCTCAACTAGCCAGGTTTCAGAACGTCGAGTACAACCCAAATGGAATAGATGTCCATCTGAGAGATTTGTTGTGTATTAGAGATAATGGATAAGTGGGTCTGTTGTATAAATGTTAAGTCGTTGTACTAAAGAAGGGGGTGTTATGTATCAGAGAATACATCCCTGCTGGTGAAGTGTCACATTATATGTAGTGACATCAGGAGCATGTGTGTTTGCGTGGGCTTCAGTTCTCCACCTCAGATTATATCAGCAACACCTCTTCATAAAACCTCTGTGTTTGTAAGAATCCAGAGTGTGGGCTCCTCCATACCGTTTCTCTTTGCGGCAAACTCAGATGTAACAGAAACATTCCCCATTTCTTTATTTTCTTGCGGCTCCTGCCAAGATGGTAGCTCACTTCAAGATTATAAGCCGCTGTTATAGTTTAGAGTCTAGGCAGCAGGAGGCAAGTCAATGTTAAATAGCCCATCAAAATATGTAGATGACGGTGGCAGGGCATTCTCCCAGTATCCTCACCAAAATTAACACCTAATAACTCATTCATTTCATTGCTGTTAGTGGAACCTTGCCGATACAATAGTCATCATCCCCAATAAAGATGTACTGGGGGACGGCTAAACCGGATGCTAAAATGAATAATTCTTCGAACCCTGTAAGTATGAAGTGGCCTTTATTAAGCTCCGAACACATGCAACAGTCTGTTCAGAAAATTTAGAACATCAGTTTATTAAACAATAAATAGCATTTCTTTATTTTGTGCTGTGCTTGTCCATACAGTTTGTGACCAGATTCTTGTAACAAGATAACTTGGGGAAAAAAGACAAAACTTCATAAAAACATGACATGGTTAAAGGACCGTGCGTTTCGGTCTAAATAATCCGGTCGCATTCAGAGCGCCAGTTAACATGTTCTTTTCTGTACCCATGGTTTGTATGCCTTTTCCGGGCACTCCTGCAATATTAAGCACTCTCAGCTCAGGTCAGCTGTGGGGTCTGCACTGGGGGAATCTGCCCAGCGCCCCAATCTCAACATCTTTCCGAGTTCAGCTCTCAAGCTCGCTCCTCGCACCTCAGATCGCGGTTTCATTCCTTTCTTCAATGCAAGACGACATGTACATAGCTATGTTTCAGTGTTCATAACAGCTCTATCGTCATAAAAGGGAAGTACATCAGTAAAACAGGTGGCAAGGCGGCCTTTCTCACCTTTACTGGAAAGAATTTGATGATCTTGGAGGAGATGAGTGATGATCACAAATTAAACAAGCAGGTCGGGACCAGCAACCTCCCCCACGCCCCGCCAACCCTCAAGGATACAATTACAGACACCGATCACGGCATCAAACAATCCACTCACTGGCTGGGGAAGTGCTGGATTTTATTGCACAACTCATGAGGTTAGCCATTTAATTCTCAGCAAGTGTATCAGGGAATGAGAGGAAACCATTCAGTACATCTGATCAGCTCCTAATCACTTGCCAGATCAGTTAAATGAAAATATAGCTTTCCGTATTAGAGACCAGCAGAGCATGCGCAACCAGTCCGATTCACAAGGTTGTTGCACACGGATGGACAAATCAGGGACACCCGTCTCGGGGTGGAGAGGGGAGAACGCAGTGTAGGCCCTAACGGAGGTGGAGATATTGCCCCATCAGAATTTAATATACAATAGATGGCAATGGCAGCTCATGGTGTGTTACCACCAGTTCAGACTTACAGAATTTAAGAATTGAGAACAATATTAGCCACTTAAAATATTTAATCGAGGACTTTAACCCATATGGTTTTGTGGAAACAGCCTGTGGAATCCAATCTAAAATCTGACTGCACTGCTCCATTCAATGTTACTGCAATTCAGTTCTGCTAATGGAGGTTGTGGCTAGTTACCAACTGCTCCAGCACAATCTCTGGTTTATTCTGCACTAGACATAGAATTGCTGCTGACCTCACACGTGCAACTAATGGCATCTCCAACCTCTGCTCAGCTGCGTCTAATGTCAACCAGCACTGCGACATTGGCAAATCATCACCAAATTTAGGGATAAAGTGGTAGTAAAGATTATTTTTAAAAATTCAGATGCGACTCTGGGTTTAGGTCTCATTCACTGTACAACACACCTATTCAAAATGTTCCCGATGCTTCTTCCCACACTGCAGCGTCAGAGGGAATGACGCACCGACACACCCTTTATGTGGTCCCAGTTGTTGTAGAGAGCGTAGAGTCCAGTCAGTACAAAGCCAGCGAATCCTCCCCGTGCCGCTCCACGAAGTCCAGCTGAGGTAAAGGAAAACAGAAAGTTTCACTGGATGTGAGCGCGCGGCCATTGCATTGCTTTCAGATGCACCCTTCTTCAACACAACTCCAGCAAGGTAGGTCTGTGGTCCCCCGTGGAGTTAATGTAATAATAATAATACTCGCTTATTGTCACAAGTAAGCTTCAATGACGTTACTGTGAAAAGCCCCTAGGCTCCACATTCCGGCCCCTGTTCGGGGAGGCTGGTACGGGAATTGAACCCGCGCTGCTGCCCTGTTCTACATTACAAGCCAGCTATTTAGCCCACTGTGCTAAACCAGCCCCTATAAGCTGAATTGGCTAGGCCTCAAACAGCACGCAATGAGCTGCAGTTGGAAGCACTGTCCCAGGTGCAATCCCACTGTCTGGTGAATTGTCTTTTGCCGGTAGTAACCCATCTTTGGGTACAACTAGAAAGTGCCCAATTTTGTGCCCCCATCATCAACCCTGGACTCCAGGTGCCTGCTTGTGCAGTTATTTAGCATATACTGGAGTCACTCCCATGTTGCCTTCTAACCCAGCACTAATTGAGGCAAGAGTGCGCTACCTTGTAAATGACAGTCCCCGTTACTACATTAGGCGGGGATCCCTCCAATCTTTGTATTTTTGGCATTTTTATACAACCACAAAATTAGTTGGTCGGGAAGAGGATCACGAATGACCACAAGTTTGTGTCCCAGTGCAAAAGCATTTTGTTTGCAAGTACTGGAAAGTGTACGGATGGCACAGGAACTCAAACCTATGTCACTTCCTCTTGCTACGTTGCTGTTGCAGAGAGCCAGCAGAGTTACAATGGGCTGACTGGCTTTTTCCCAAGCTGTGAACCTTTTTTTCCATTCTACATTCCATCTTTCTTCAGTCTGCCAGACAGTAATGTTGGCCCCACATACCAGGTCAAAACACAAGAGATTATCACTGTGGAATGAGTATACTTCTCACTTTCTGTTTAAACAGCATTCCAGCACAATCCATGGACAGTCACTTCACTGATCTCCCAAAGCACAGGGGCAAAAAGAAACAGGAACAAACTGTAGTGACCCTGCAAGCACAGCTCCAGTGTCTGCACTTCCAGTAGTTTCACTTCCATCTGTCAAACAGCTGATAGCAGCAGACAAGGCAAACAAGTTTGCTGACGATACGACCATAGTGGGCCGGATCTCGAATAACGACGAGTCCGAATACAGGAGGGAGATTGAGAACCTAGTGGAGTGGTGCAGCGACAACAATCTCTCCCTCAATGCCAGCAAAACTAAAGAGCTGGTCATTGACTTCCGGAAGCAAAGTACTGTACACACCCCTGTCAGCATCAACGGGGCCGAGGTGGAGATGGTTAGCAGTTTCAAATTCCTAGGGGTGCACATCTCCAAAAATCTGTCCTGGTCCACCCACATCGACGCTACCACCAAGAAAGCACAACAGCGCCTATACTTCCTCAGGAAACGAAGGAAATTCGGCATGTCCACATTAACCCTTACCAACTTTTACAGATGCACCATAGAAAGCATCCTATCGGGCTGCATCACAGCCTGGTATGGCAACTGCTCGGCCCAGGACTGCAAGAAACTTCAGAGAGTCGTTAACACCGCCCAGTCCATCACACGAACCTGCCTCCCATCCACTGACTCCATTTACACCTCCCGATGCCTGGGAAAAACGGGCAGCATGATCAAAGACCCCTCCCACCCGGCTTACTCACTCTTCCAACTTCTTCCATCGGGCAGGATATACAGAAGTCTGAGAACACGCACGAACAGACTCTTCCCCGCAGTAACCAGACTCCTAAATGACCCTCTTATGGACTGACCTCATTAAGATTACACACTTTATGCTTCATCCGATGCTTATGTAGTTACATTGTATACCTTGTGTTGCCCTATTATGTATTTTCTTTTCTTCCCATGTACTTAATGATCTGTTGAGCTGCTCGCAGAACAATACTTTTCACTGTACCTCGGTACACGTGACAATAAATAAATCCAATCCAACTCCCTATTATCAGAGCAGTATCAAGTATTCAACCAGTTTTTCGTGCCGTGCACCCAAGCCTCTGTCTATCCCACGCACATAAATATGGTCATTTTTCCACACTCTACCATACAGGGTGAAGATTTGATTTTCATCCTTCAAAATTAGGTGTAGCTTAGGCTTGGTGTGTGGGACCCTTTGTCATTGGGTTTGCTGGTATGAAGGTTGCAGCCAGTATCATGTTCCTCACGCCCCACATGGCATTAATATCTCCAGTCTGCTGGAGCAAACTCTCCCTACCCCTCTCTTGGGCTCAGGGCCCAGGAGTGACTGGCAATTTGGTCTGGTATCCTCTGATCATACCATTCATCATTCGTAGACGGCAAAGTACAACCAGGAATCCTGCTTCCCACCACCGGCCGGCAATCTCTGTGAGATTGGCAGCCATGAGTGGCAGGAGGACAGGGCCAGCTGTGATGCTCCCCTCCAAGTCACTTAACACCGTGACTTGGCAATACATCACTGTTCCGTCACGGTCAACTGGGTTAAAATCCTGGAACTCCCTCCCTAACAGCACCATGGGTGTACCTACACCTCGGGGACTGCAGCAGTTCAAGGCAGCAGCTCACCACCACCTTCTGAATGGCACCTAGGGATGGGCAATAAATGCAAGCCGAACGAGCGACACACATCTTGTAAATGAATTTTTAAAATTTCTAGCCTAGTGACATACATATAAAATACCATGTACAGTACTGGAGGGCGAGAGTGGATTGTGCAACAGCAAGTTTCAGATCAGGAGACATCAGCCAAACAAACATGTTTTCAGGGCACTGCCAAGATGAAAGTAAATCATAGAACCCTATAGTGCAGGAGGCCGCCATTCGGTCCATTGAGTCGAACCTTTGAAAAAGGACCCTACCTAAGTCCACTGCCCCTGCCTATCCCCGTAACCTCTCCTAACCTGCACATCTTTGGACACTGGGCACAATTTTAGCATGGCCAATCCCCCTAACCTGCACAAGGAAACCCACACAGACACGGGGAGAACGTGCAAACTCCACACAGATAGCCGCCCAAGGCTAGAATTGAACCCAGGTCCCTGGGAGGAAGCAGTGCTAACCACTGTGCACTAAGAACAGAAACAGGAATCGGTGAGAAAGACAAATCAAACAGGCTCAGCCATTGAACACAATCATGCTGACCATTTACAGGAATTCCACTTTCCCACCATGTCTGCGTTTCCTTCAACTCCCCCCCACCTAAATCTACCGTAGTCTCCTAGAAGATACGCACAGTAGTGCCAAGTGGTGCCCTGGTTCTAGTTACATCATACAGAAAGACCCTACTTGGGAGGTTGATCACTTCCCTCCCTCCCTAGCTTCAAAGAGAGGGGTGGAAAAATGGGGATGGGTCACGTATGATGTAGTTCCATCTCAGACTATTTAGGTGCAGACTGGAAGCCCTCTCAGCAATGGGACGTCGACTGAAAACAGGAAGGGGGGGGGGGACATACACACAATAATTTTCAAATGGAAAAAAAAAGCTTTGCCACAGAAACATTCAGGGTAACTGGTAAATTCTGAACATGACCACAGAGTGCAATCCATTCACGACCTCTAAATTTGTACTTTTATGGTGATGTACACTTCCAGGAGCAAAAAAGGTAGAAACAAGTTTAAAATGTCAATGTAAAAGAACACATCTTCTTCACCCTTGGCCCCTCTCTCTGTGTCCATTACTGATATGTAATCAGGCACAAAACAAGCCTCTGTGTTGTGCACGTAGTCAGCCTGTCAAGAGCTCAGTCAGCAAGGTCAGCAGCTTGGTGTGCAGTGTTGATAGATCGTACACACAGCTGTTGGTCCATGAGTTTCACAACAGTTATCCTGGCACCATACAAAATGTTGCAGTTTATCTGATGGTGACATTGCGAGCAGCGGCAGGCAAGGGCACGGATGCAGCACACCTCAATGGGGGTGCCTTCCCGACTCAGATAGCCACACAAACAATCCACAGCAGGATAGTAATCAGGAGCAGAAACCCCCTCGCCTATCCCTAAAGTCTGAAAATAAATTGTAGCAACCGCTTTGCCGCACTGACTGAGATCCGCTAGCCCAGCAGAAAGAACCCCGAACGTGTTGACAAACTGCTCTACTGTAACATGGCCAAGACGCGGTTCCACATGCAGCTTGGGAGGTAGAACAAGACCAACAACACGGGTTCATTTCCCGTACCAGCTTACTCGAACAGGCGCCGGAATGTGGCGACTAGGGGCTTTTCACAGTAACTTAACACTTGTGACAATAAATGGTTATTATTATTATAGGGAAACGCTCAAAGTATTGTGGATCTATGCAATATGAAAGTACTCATTATCTCATCCGATAAGAGATTTATTTCATTGTTGATCCTCAATGTGAATTTCATTGTTGATCCTCAATGTGAATTTCATTGTTGATCCTCAATGCATCAAAAGGCTTCCTCACAACAATCTGCTGAAAGGCAGGGAACCTGGTTGAGAGCTATCCGATTTAGAAAAGGTTAGTCCCAACTCAAAATAATACTCAAAATTGGGCTAAAGTCCGAAAATGGCTTGAGAATTCCTTTTTATTTATTCTTTCATGTAATGTGGATGTCGCTGGCTAGGCCACCATTCATTGCCTATCCCTAATTGCCTGGGAAGGTGGTGGTGAGCTGCCTTCAACTGCTGAGTCCATGTGGTGTAGGTACATCCCCAGTGCTGTTAGGGAGGGAGTTCCAGGATTTTGACTCAGTGACAGTGAGGGCACACCAATATATTTCCAAGTCAGGATGGTGAGTGACTTGCAGGGGAACTTGCAGGTGGTGTTCTCATGTGTCTGCTGCCCGTGTCCTTCTAGATGCTAGTGATTGTGGGTTTGGACGGTGCTGTCTCAGGAGCCTTGGTGAGTTACTGTAGTGCATCTTGTAGTTCTTATACCTGTTGCCATTGTGTGTTCTTGGTGGACGGAGCGAATGTTTGCGGAGGGGGTGCCAATCAAGTGAGCTGCTTTGAGGGTAGCACAGTGGCACAGTGGTTAGCCCTGCTGCCTCATGGTACCGAGGTCCCAGGTTTGATCCTGGCTCTGGGTCACTGTCCGTGTAGAGTTTGCACATTCTCCCCGTGTTTACGTGGGTTTCATCACACAACCCAAAAGAAGTGCAGGCTAGGTGGATTGGCCATACTAAATTGCCCCTTAATTGGAAAAAATTAATTGGGTACTCTAAATTAAAAAAAAAGTGAGCTGCTTTGTCCTAGATTTACCCCCGATTCCCACTGACCCAGTTTTGCTCAGACTCCTTGATGCCACACTCAGTTAAATTCTGCCTTGATATAAAGGGCAGTCACTCTCACCTCACCACTGGAGTTCAGCTCTTTTGTCCATGTTTAACCAATGTTGTAATGAAGTTAGGAGCAGAGTGGCCTGGTGAAGCCCATACAAAGTGTTAGTGAGCAGGTTATTGCTGAGTAAGTGCTGCTTGATTGCACAGTTGACGACCCCTTCCACCACTCTATTGATAGAGAGTAGGCTGATGGGGCGCTAATTGGCCGGGTTGGATTTGTCCTTTCTTTTTGTGTACATTGCTGGATAAATGCCAATGTTGTAGCTGTATTGCAACAGCTTTGCTAGGGGCACAGCAAGGTCCAGAGCACAAGTCTTCAGTTCTATTGCTGGAATATTGTCAGGGCCCACAGTATCCAGTGATATCACGTGGAGTGAATCGAATTGGCTGAAGACTGGCAACTGGGATGCTGGGGACCTCCAAGATGGATCATCCACTTGGCACATCTTCGCCGAAAATGGCAGCAAATGCCTCCACCTCATTTTTGCAGTGATGTGCTTGGCTCTCCCATCATTGAGAATGGGGATATTTGTGGAGCCTCCTCCCCAGTGAGCCTGTCACACCATTTCAGAGGCTGTTTAAGATTTAACCACATTTCTGTGGGTCACAAAAAGGCGGAGACTAGATAAGGACAGCAGGTTTCAAGGGCATTAATGAACCAGATGAGTTTTTATGGACAATCAACACCAATTTCATGGTCCCCATTACCTAGACCAGCTTTATTGATTATTAATTTAATTTATATTCCATCATCTGCTGTGGTGAGATTTGAACCGCAGAGCATGAGCCTGGGCCTCGGGATTACCGCTCCACTGACATTACTGCAATGCCACGTTAATCATTATGGAATCAAGGCAGGCAGATGGTTATCAAAAAACAAATCAGTCAAGATGTAAAGTGAATGGGGGAGCTGGCGTGAGGGGCTGATAGTGACACAAGGACAGAAACAGCAATGAATCATTATTCTCATGTCAGAGCCCAAACAGACCAGCTATCTTGAGCCACGTACAAGAGTCACCCTTTACGGGCTGTATTCCATTCCACCACCACCAGCCACATCCCCGACCCCACACCCCAACCAGCAGATAAAACAATTTTGCAGCCATCTAGACTATCCCTAACCTACAGTAAATTGTCCTGTGAGCAAAATATTGATCAAAAAGTGAGCAGCTTTCTTTGGTTTTAATATCACAAGCGGCTTTTCATCAGTTCCTCACATGACACAGTATTTGATTATTTCACAAGAGAAGGAGAAGTAAACACTCAAGTTCATTTGAGAAAGTTCCCTGAACAAACATTTGGACTAGGACAGGTGGCAGCTAGCACCAGCACTGGGCACTGTATTCACAGAATTCCTAGTGCAAAACGAGGCCATCCAGCCCATAGAGTCAGCACTGAGCCTCTGAAAGAGCACTCTACGTACGCCCAATCCACTGCCCCATCCCAGTAGAAACCGGAGCACCCGGAGGAAACCCACGCAGTCACGGGGAGAACGTGCAAACTCCATACACAGTGTCACCCAAAGGTCAGAACTGAACCCGGGTCCCTGGTGCTAATCACTGTGCCACCAAGGCTGTAATATCGATGATAAAAAACACATTTATCATTGTCCGGTGATATCACTTATCCATTAGCCTTTTTTGACGTACAAAAGCGGTGCATAAATTTTGAAGCGTGCGCCAGTTTCAAATTCTGCAGCCGAAAACCTCAAAGATGATCCAATATACACACTGGCTGGATATCCATATAAATAGGGCAGCACGGTGGTGCAGTGGTTAGCACTGCTGCCTCACGGCACCGATGACCCGGGTTGATCCCGGCACCTGGTCACTATCCGTGCGGAGTTTGCAAATTCCTCCAGTGTCTGCGTGGGTCTCACCTCCACAACCCAAAGAAGTGCAGGGTAGGTGGATTGGCCACGCTAAATTGCCCCTTAATTGGGGGGGGGGAAGAGAAAGAATTGGGTACTCTGAATGTTAAAAAAAAAAGAATATCCATGTAAATGCCGCCAATATGGGTTATCAGCTCAATTTGAAATGAAAATGAAAATCGCTTATTGTCACAAGTAGGCTTCAAATGAAGTTACTGTGAAAAGCCCCTAGTCACCACATTCCTGTTCGGGGAGGTTGGTACGGGAATTGAACCGTGCTGCTGGCCTGCCTTGGTCTGCTTTCAAAGCCAGCGATTTAGCCCCGTGCTGAACAGCCCCTAATGTCTGCAGGCCCCTTTAAAGACTCAATAAGTACACAATTATCAGACTGCACCCAAGAGAAGGGATTTTGCCAAGCTAATACATTTCCTGGATTACAAAAAACTTCATTTCAGTTTGAGATTAGGCCTTGATCAGCTACCGATTGTGTTCAATTTTTTATTACCTCTTTTTAAACAGCAGCATAATGACAATAGCTAAACATTACCAAATAAATATTACACAACACATGAGGCATGTTTGAAAACACTCTTGATAGCTGGAATCAATGAACAATGAGATTTTGGAGCCCCTGACAGTCAACACTATGAAGGATCTCAAATTGTTTCTTTTTACACCATTTCGGAATTCTGATTTGTGTTGGTGGAGTTATTTTCCAAACCAAAAATACTGCAACAATTTGCAGATTTGAGGAGTACTCCTTTGCCACAAACTGGCAGATATCACCTTTATTCCAACATACAGAATTGGGACGCTAACCAGCAGAGAGTGAGCAAGCGGAGCCCCAGATTGAGACTGCGGATGCCAACGCAGGTTTACCTGTGGATTTGTAGAGGAGGCCAGTCAAGGACCCCGCTGCCACTGTGTTGAGGTCATCCTCGGCACCTCGAACCTTTTCGATGACAACACCGAACGTGCTGTACAGGAGAGCTGCGTAAAGACAGAGGAGTGTTACAGCCAGACAGTACTGTTCCCTTCAAAACAGTACATGGTTTATTCTTCACGTATGAACACACAGACAATGAAAATATGAAGCAGTATATGCACTACACATAGATACAGCACTGCAGTAATTATGGTGCTGACATAAACAGAGGCCTGGGCTAATAAATTAAAAAAGAATGAGAATTCTCAGGCAAAGCACTATATCCCATGTCAATTTAAGAATTCAAATGCAGCTCAAAAAAAATAAAATAAATAAGAATTTGGGATGAGAAAGCAGATTAGAAAAAGTGACCAGATTGCCCTTAACAGTCAAACTCAATTCTTCGGGCGGCATGTGGGACAGTGGTTAGCACTGCTGCCTCACAGCGCCAGGGACCCAGGTTCAATTCCTTTTTTTATTTTTTAAGTGCGCGAACACTCGAGCCCTCTTCACCGGCCCATTCAGGCCCCTCATATTCCACGTTATCAGCCGGATTGGAGGGGCTCTCAACACCCCCAAGCCCCACCGACTAGCCATCTCCTTTTCTGAGCCAGTCCCGTGTCCACACCTACCTCACCCTCCAGTCCCCCAGAGGGGGGGACCCCCGTCCCGACCACCTCTTCTGTGTCCCATTCCCTTTCGGCCAGTGCAGCAGCAACCCCCCCCCCCCCACTAGACCCGTCTAGCTTTTTTGCTCCCCCCATGTCACTCCCGTAAGTCAGCTGACGCCTGCTGACCCCGGCTTCCCCCGCCGTCCCATTGACCTCCCCGCGTGGGAGTCTCCCAATCCATATGCATTCCTTCGTTCCCCTTTCCGCCTTTCTTCCCGCGTGCGGGGAAAAAACCCCGCGCTTTCCAAAGCCCGCTCCGCCCCCTCTGGCGCAGCTCCTGTCTCGGCCTTGTCTCTCTCCCCCAGCCCATGTAACATTTCCTGCGCGAGATTGACCCCCTATATACAACAACCATCACACATCAAACCCCAAAACATCCCCCCCACCCTCACAAACCCTCAGTTAGAGTCCAACTTTTCGGCTTGTACAAAGGTCCATGCCTCTTCGGGCGTTTCGAAGTAATAGTGTTGGCCCTTGTATGTGACCCACAGTCGCGCTGGCTGCAGCATTCCGAATTTCACTTCTTTCCGGTACAACGCCGCTTTGGCCCGGTTGAAGCTCGCTCTCCGCTTTGCAACCTCCGTGCTCCAGTCCGGGTATAATCGGATCTCTGCATTGTCCCACTGACTGCTCCGCTCCTTCTTGGCCCATCTCAGGACCCACTCTCTGTCCGTGAACCGGTGGAACCTCACCACCATCGCCCTTGGCGACTCATTTGCCTGGGGCTTCTTCGCCAGCACCCGATGTGCCCCATGCAACTCCAGCGGCCTCGAAGGGGCCTTCGTGCCCATCATCGCCTCGAGCATCGTGCTCGCGTATGCCCCGGCATCAGCCCCCTCCACTCCCTCAGGGAGACCCAGGATTCGCAGATTCTTTCTCCTCGACCTGTTCTCCAGGTCTTCGAGTCTTCCCGCCCACCTCGTGTTGCGCCTCGTTCTGCTCCACTCTCACCGCCAGGCCCACAAGCTCGTCCTCGTTCTGACGGACTCTTTTCTGTACCTCCTGGATCTTAGCTTCGTGGGCCTTCTGCGTGATCCCGAGTCCTTCAATTGCCGAAAGCATAGGCGCCAACATCTCTTTGCGCATCTCCTCGCGCTGCTCCTCGAAGCAGTGCTTGATGAACTCCTGCAGCTCCCCTTTGTCCCTGGCCGCCGCCATTTTGTTTTCTTTCCCTCGCTTCTTCCGTTGCTCCAGTGCCGCTCCTTTGGCCGTTACACTTCTGGTCCGTTTCATAGAAGTTGGCAGTGTTTGCTTCACCAGTCTGCCCCAAAAAGTCTATGAAAACTCCTGAAAAAGGTCTGAGAGTCGGCTCCAGACGGGAGCTGCCGAATGCGCGACCTATCATAGGATTTACAGTGCAGAAGGAGGCCATTCGGCCCATCGAGTCTGCACCGGCTCTTGGAAAGAGCATCCTACCCAAGGTCAACACCTCCACCCTATCCCCATAACCCAGTAACCCCACCCAACACTAAGGGCAATTTTGGACACTAAGGGCAATTTATCATGGCCAATCCACCTAACCTGCACATCTTTGGACTGTGGGAGGAAACCGGAGCACCCGGAGGAAACCCACGCACACACAGGGAGGATGTGCAGACTCCGCACAGACAGTGACCCAAGCCGGAATCGAACCTGGGACCCTGGAGCTGTGAAGCAATTGTGCTATCCACAATGCTACCGTGCTGCTAGAGTGGGGGGAGTGGTACGGTGCTCTTTCAGAGGGATGGTACAGACTTGATCGACTGAATGGCCTCCTTCTGCACTCTAGGAATTCTATGATTTAGTGTCCTTTCGGAAAGGAAACATGCTGGCCTAAACTGGCCTATATGTGACTTCAGTCCCACTGCATTTGTTGACTATTAACATGGCCTCTGAAATGCTCCAGCACCGCACTCCGCTTTGAGGATATTGGCCTGGTCAATGTTGCCCACATCCTGAGAATGGATTTGAAAATCTCGAGTCAAACATTTACAGTAGAAAGGCAGGCAGACAATCAGATCGAGAAACACAAATGCAGCAGCAGAGTGTTGTACTGATCTGCCAGAGCAATGATTGATAGCATGTAGCTTCAAAACTATAGATTCACAAACCTTCCCAATCTCAGCTGTTCTGCTTTGTGGCCGCGAAGAGGAAGACCACGGTATGCCTACATAAGGAGATCAGAATTTGTTCCCCTAAATATCTCAGGAGGTAAAGAACCACATACTCCAGGTCATACATTTATTTCCTGACATGTGCCTATTTGGAGAGTTGAGGTGTTACATTTGCCCTTGTGTGACTGTGAAGGGAAAGTCACAGCTCTTGCACCAGATTACAATCCAGTAAACCCACTGAAAACTGCCTGGTAGACATTGCGCGAGGGATGGATCAGGTCAAGCTGGGAAAACCTCCCAGGTCAACACTTAAGAATATCGATTTGCGCGATGTGCCCTATAGGCTGCCAGCAAAACTGAATTACAGGTCAGCAGTAGAGGAAGGAAAGGATAAGAAATTGAAAAAAAAAACGGTGAGGTCAATGTCAAAATAGGTACAGGAGAAAAGATGAAGAACTACACCGATTGCTTGGAGGTAGATACCAGCCGTCAGTCATGCTCACCGGGAAGGTCCCAGATTCAACCTCCCACACTGTTAGCTAATCATATCATAGAATTTACAGTGCAGAAGGAGGCCATTCGGCCCATCGAGTCTGCACCGGCTCTTTTGAAAGAGCACCCTACCTAATCTAAGCTGAGGCAAGAAAACAGAAAATCTATGACAGAGGAGGCATTTAGCCAACAGTGTCTGTGCCGGCCAAGAGGTTATCCAACCAAACTCCATTTTCTAGCTCTTGGTTTCTAATCCACAGGCTTTCAAGTACATAGCCAAGTATTTTCTTAAAAGCGATTATTTCTGCCTCTCCCATTTAGGCAGTGAATTCCAGACTCCCACTACCCTCTGGGTGAAAACATTTCTCAACTACCCTCTCACCCTTCTAGCAACGACTTTAAACCTATGCCCTCTGGTTCTTGTTGATCTTTCGACCAAGGGAAATGGAAACTTCCTAACCACTCTAATCTAGGCCCCTGAACTGTATACGCATCATTTAAATCTCCTCTCACTCCCCAAAATCTCCTTGGTTTCAAAGAAAACACACCCAATCTTATCCAGTCTTCCATGAGCTAGAATGCTCCATTCATGGTAACATCCTCATAAAGCTCCTCCTACTTTAGTGCAATCACATCTTATTCTGTAATGCAGTGACCAACCTGACTGCATGCAGTAGTCCAGCTTCAGTCTATAGTGATCTATACAGCTTTAGCATAACCACCCCACTCTTACATTCCATGCCTAGGCTAATGAGGTACCCTGCATGCCACGGTAAACACTTGATCTACCTGTCCGGCTACCTTCAGGGATCGGTATGCGCTCCAAGGTCCATCTTCCTCTACACAACTCAGTATCCTACCATTCATTGGGTACTCTCTTGCCCTGGCTTACCCTCTCCAATATATTACCTCACACTTCTCCAGATTGAATTCTATTTGCATCCTTACAGTACAGAATTATCAAAAAATTACAAAGCAATTTTTAGTCATTTCAGACATGGTGAATCATTCTAATCAATAAAAACAAATGCAACCTCTTACCTAAGGAACCAAGAGTGTTGGCCCAAAGAGCTCCCTGCCTCGTGACCATATTCAGGATTCTGCAAAACAAGACATTCTAGATTGAGGCCGAACATTCAAACAAGCTTGCATGATGTGCAAATTTAGACTTTTTTGAAGTATACTTCAAAACGCATTCTTCAACTCAGCAAGGCCTTTCAAAGCCCTTGGAAAAATAGAGATCCGGCCCAGCTGGGCAGAGTAGCTGGGGGACACAACTGGAGGTGCGGCCAAGTTGGTTTTAGTATGATTTGAATATGTGGCAGGGGTTTGGGAAGAAAATTCCAGGAATTGATGGCGAAATGGCTGCCAGAGTAGGTCGATGAGGGGGGCTTAAACAAGGGGGTTGATTTTCAAACCAAATTCCATGGGTCATGAGGTGACAGTGGACACCAGGCAGAGCTTAGCGAGGGGTTGGAGCAGGGCAGCACAGTTCATTGAAAATAATGTAATGCCGCTGAAGTCCATAAAAGGTCAAGCCAAGCGTGTATGGTCAGGTTCCATGAACAGTTACTTCAACCACAAAAGGGACAGGCTGATTGGGATCAATTTCAGTTGGATTGGACTGGATTTGTTTATTGTCACGTGTACCAAGATACAGTAAAAAGTATTTTTCTGCGAGCAGCTCGATAGATCATTAAGTACATGAAATGAAAAGGAAATAAAAGAAAATACATAATAGGGCGACACAAGGTATACAATGTAACTACATAAGCACCGGCATCGGATGACGCATACAGGGGTTAGTGTTAATGAGCTCAGTCCATAAGAGGGTCATTTAGGAGTCTGGTAACAGCGGGGAAGCTGTTTTTGAGTCTGTTTGTGCGTGTTCTCGGACTTCTGTATCAAATAACTGCAAGGTTTCAGGAACCACGCAGCTCAATAGGCCACAAGGACACCCCAGCCCATGACAAGTACATTCTCCAAACCAAGTAAACTCACTGAACCATAATATTTTTCACTAACAGCAGATCCCCATCAACAGTTGCATAATTCAAAGTGATAGCTAAACGTGCGATCAGAAATGCTGAAACAGATTGGTCACTTTTTTTGTTCACATAAAGAGCATTTGATAGCAAGAGACTGGACTTGATAATTTATTAAACCAAATTAAAAATCAGTAGCTACAATCAACAAAGACTCATTCCACTAGTTAAATAAGACCTTGTAAACGAAGGCAGGGTGCTGACATGACTTTTAAAGATCAGGAAACTGCTGCACATTTGTTGAGTCAACGTTTGGCAGGCACTTCACGTGCGGAGCCCCGCCAGCTCACCATCAGACTCTATAAGCAGGAGGCCGATCGCTCACTACTCCCGTTGCTACTTAGAATTAGCATTAACTTCAAAGGCGCTCAGGGAGGTCTTTTTATGTCGGGCAGAACAAGCAGTTCTCTCAGCATCCATTTGTACTTCCTTAAAAGAGAACATTTAATGCACAGTGATTTGCTCTTTCAGCATTACCAAAAGCCCAGTTGCACCAGTGCCAGAGACCTGAAGCACAATCAATGGGAAATAGTCAGAGGTTTTTTAAACATCAAAACTCTAGGCTGGGGTTGGTTAAGAATCTTTTGTCTAGAGTTGGAGATTTCTGTTAAGTCAACAGCAGCCCTGGATGTGCACAGCTCGGGATCAGTTTCATCAGCGATGGTGATCGAAAGTCTCTCTCTTCCCCCGAATATGCTCCGATCAAAGGTAGACACAGCTGTGTATGGATTTTCAGTGTTATCTCACTGGCCTTATGACGGGCATGAGTCAGGGGGCGCAGCGTAGCATGGAGGCAGTGTTGGCATGAGGGCAAACACAATCAAATAATAAACCAGAAACCCATGGGTCCATACACCACAGATTGATCATGCGTAATGCAACACTTATTGGAACAACTGCACAAACGTTGATAACCCCAGTCTGATAACCCTCCGATACTGATAACCCTCTGACCTTTGGAAAACTACAATTCTGCCTGATTTTCAGTTTTAGAAATTCTAGGAATTGAACACAAATTGAACTATAGGTATCAACATTTACCATCAGAACCCATTTTACAAAGCACTGTCGTGGGAAACATTGACATTCTTTAGCTTTGAGCAAGTGTCCAATTTTAAAGTTATGGGGTGGGGAATGATTACCGCATTTTATTATTAATGGTGTTAACACACACCTTAAGAATATAGGCCCGTAATTCTTCACTTCATTGAGAAAATGGGTGATTTTTTGGGACAATAGCAGTTTTTGAAACAAGTGTTGATAGAATACCAGATCTCCAAAGGCCGGTTAATGGAGCATCTGATAGAACATTGAAATGCGACAGCAACCGTGTGCTGTGCACAAGATTTGTAATTGACCAACAACAGATCTCCTGTGACAAGGAGACATCACATGGAACATACAGCATAGACACAAGATATGATCAGGAAGGGGATTATGAAGTGATCCTGCAAGTGTTATTTTGATGGAAAGGGCAGGGAAACAAACTCACTACGTAGCCTGAAGCAGCTTCCCAAAGACCAATAAAATCTCACACAAGGTTTGACAACTAAAGGAAAATGACATTGCCTTCTAATTGCTAAGAATTCATGAAACTATAGTTGTGAACATTGTTTTCATAGGTGAATAACTCCGTTCCAAAGGCAGCGCGTTCCCAAACTCCAAAATGAAGGTGGTGACTCTAAGAAACTAACACCTACAACTGTACCATGATAGACACCGTATCTCCCCCAGGAGGTGAAAAAATAATAAATTAAGCAGAGCTTAATCCTGTCCTTAATCCACATTCTTTCCAATTGGAATTGCTGAAAAGAGACAGAATCATCCCCAAGTCCTCCCCTCATTAGCCTGAGGCTAACTATAACAATCTCAATTAATTCAGTTTGGATCATCGATGTGGAGCCGGTGGACCTTATTGTGGTTCCCAGTGAACACAATGTGGTAAGTGTTGGTTGCTCGAGGAACTCTGGCTCAGAGTTGATGAGCTGGAGTCTGAGCTTCGGACGCGGCGACACATCAGGGAGGGGGAGGAGTTACCTGGACACAGTGCTTCAAGAGGCAAGCACACCCCTTAGACTACCTATCTTGAATTCGGCCAGTGGTCAGGCACAGGAGGATGTGACTACATACATAGAACATACAGTGTAGAAGGAGGCCACTTGGGCCATCGAGTCTGCACCGACCCACTTAAGCCCTCACTTCCACTCTATCCCCATAACCCCTCCTAAACATTTTGGTCACTAAGGGCAATTTACATGGCCAATCCACTTAACCTGCACGTCTTTGGACTGTGGGAGGAAACCGGAGCACCCGGAGGAAACCCACACAGATACGGGAAGAACGTGCAGACTCCGCACAGACAGTGACCCAACGGGGAATCGAACCTGGGACCCTGGCGCTGTGAAACCACAGTGCTAGCCACGTGTGCTACCGTGCTGCCCAATTAAGGCATGAGGTAGGTAAAGGGATCCAGGAGGTAGGGTTGCAGGAGCCTCAGTCCTTGCCCAATGGTTTGAGATTCTTGCTCCCTGTGTGGATGAGAGCTGGGACGATGGGGAGGATGAGAATACTGACCACTGCAACATGGTACCGGGAGCCATTGAAGTGGGGTGGGGGGAGGAGAGAGAAAAGAAATGTAGCCATAATCAGGGATAGTACAGCTGGGGGCATAGACGCTGTTCTCTGTAACCAGGATCGAGAATCCCGAAGATTTTGTTGCCTACCTGGTAATAATCTTTATTAGTGTCACAAGTAGGCTTACATTAACACTGCAATGAAGTTACTGTGAAAATCCCCTAGTCGCCACATTCCGCGCCTGTTTGGGTAGACAGAGGGAGAATTCAGAATGTCCAATTCACCTAACAAGCACGTCTTTGGAGGCTTGCGGGAGGAAGCCGGAGCACCCGGAGGAAACCCACACGGACATGGGGAGAACATGCAGACTCTGCACACACAGTGACCCAAGCCGGGAATCGAACCCGGGTCCCTGGCGCTGTGAATCAACAGTGCTAACCACTGTGCTATCATGCCATGGTGCTCAGGCTCGGGATATCTTATCTGGACTGCAGAGGAACTTTGGAGTGGGAGGGTAAAGATCCAGTTGTCGTGGTCCACATAGGTACCAAGGACATAGGTAGAACAAGGATCGAGGTTCGGCTGAAGGAATATGAGCAGCTAGGGGCTAAATTAAAACAGAACTAAAAAGGTAATAATGTCTGGATTACTACCAGAGCCATGAGCAAATTGGCACAGAGTCAATACGATTAAAGAGGTAAATGTGTTTCTCAAAAGTTGGTGTCGGAGAAATAAGTTTGAAGTCATGGGACATTGGCGCCAGCACTGAGCTGCTCCGATGGGACAGTCTTCATGGGGGGGGGGGGGGGGGGGGGGGCGGTAAAGTTTCCAGACCAAGTAATAGAACAGAGAATATGGAAAGTGGCAGGAATCTTACTTCAGGCACAGCAGATCAGGGGACAACTGGGGAGGACGGATGGACAGAACACCACACAGCAAGTCACAAGGGAATTAATTGTTCATCTCCTGAACACCCCTTGTTGTATGGGATTAGAGGAGTAGAGTGTACATTGGCACTCAATCCACCCATTGGTCCTAAACATTGCACTTCAAGCCAAAAAGAAAATTGGGACATCAACAGTGAGGAGTTAGACCAGTGCAGTTCAGAACAATGTTTTTAGTACATTATGAAGGATATAGAAAAATTGGATTTGAAATGTGTGCTACTAAGTCTGTCAAATTAGGCAGGAAAAATAGATGTTGAACATTAAAATACACAATGAAGAGCTGCTGTGCAGAGAGGTTATTGGAGTTTAGCATTCTGTGGTGTTCTAGGTACATGGCAGCCCATTAACATTCTCTAGCATTGGAAAATTAGCATTTCCAGACTGGTTAGAAATGTCAAGGCTTTTTATAGACTCCCCAGGTCAGGATCCAAAGTACAAAATTATTTAGACAGGACACGTAAAATCTACATCAAGGTGATACAGTCCGTGTGCTAAATTAGGCTATCAGTAGCAGAAGCGAGGCAGTGCAGCAGCACATCCTCCTCTTTATTCCCCAATGAATCACAACCATACACAATGGACCTTCTGTGTTGTCTGTGCCATGTCTCCTTTTCAAGTGACCAGATTCCCTGTTGCAATTGAGTCTGCTTCTTCCAACCTTTCACGGGAGAGGTTTCGGCAGCGACAGTCTGGGAAGCCCTGAAGGCAGTTATTAGAGGGGAACTTATATCGATCCAGTCCCATAGAGAAAAGAGGGAAAGGGCGGAGAGGGAGAGATTGGTGGAGGAGTTACTCCGGGTGGATAGGAAATATGCGGAGGCCCCGGACACGGGACTCCTGAGCTTCAGGCGGAGTTCGAATTGTTGACCACAGGGGAAAGCGGTAGAACAGTTGAGGAAGGCTAGGGGTGCGGTGTATGAATATGGTGAGAAGGCGAGCAGGATGTTGGCGCACTAGCTTAGGAAGAGAGAGGCGGCCAGGGAGATTGCGGGAGTAAAGAATAAGGAGGGCAACTTGGTCTCAGACCCGGAGGGGGTGAATGAAGTTTTTAAGGAATTCTACAGCAAACTATATGAGTCGGAACCCCTGGCGGGTGCGGAAAGGATGAGGCAATTTCTGGACCAGTTGAAGTTCCCGAGGGTGGAGGAGGGTCTGGGGGCACTGATCGAGATAGAAGAAATTATTAAGGGGCTGGAGGGCATGCAGTCGGGCAAAGCTCCGGGCCGGATGGCTTCCCGGTGGAATTTAAAAAAGCATTTTCAGAGGTGTTGAGCCCACTATTGATGAGGTCCTTTAATGAGGCGAGAGAGAAGGGAATCCTCCCCCCCTACAATGTCACAGGCCTCGATCACACTCATTCTGAAACGGGATAAGGACCCTGATCAGTGTGGGTCTTACAGGCCAATCTCGTTGCTAAATGTGGATGGCAAGCTATTGGCTAAGATCTTGGCCATGAGGATAGTGTCCCGGGGGTGATAGGGGAAGACCAGACGGAATTTGTTAAGGGCAGGCAACTTAATGCTAATGTGCGGAGGCTTTTAAATATTGCTATGATGCCCCGGGGGGGGGGGGGGGGGGGGGGGGGGGGGGGGGGGGGGGGGGGGGAAGAAGAGAGAGAGAGAGAGGGGAGGAGGAGTGGAGCATTGGTTCTCGCTCTATACGGATGATCTCCTCCTGTATATTTCGGACCCATTGGAGGGGATGGGGGAGGTCATGCGGATCTTAAGGGAATTTGGCAGTTTCTCGGGGTATAAATTGAACGTGGGGAAGAGCGGGTTGTTTGTGATCCAGGCTAAAAGACAGGAGAAGAGACTGAGGGAGTTGCCGCTGAGGAGGGTAGAGAAGAGCTTTCGCTACCTGGGTATACAGGTGGCCCGGAAGTGGGATTTGTTGCACAAGCTCGATCTGACTCGGCTGGTGGAACAAATGGAAGGGGACTTTAAAAGATGGGACATGCTCCCGCTGTCATAAATCCGTCAGGAATAGCATCTTCTCCATGTCCCAGTATTTGGAATCATCAAAATTAATGTAATTTATTTTTAAATCTAAAAGGACGATTTAAACATAATGCACTAAGGGGCGGCACGGTGCCGCAGTGGTTAGCACTGCAGCCTCATGGTGCTGAGGACCCGGGGCCGGGTCACAGTGTAGAGTTTGCACATTCTCCCCGTGTCTGGTGGGCCTCACCCCCACAACCCAAAGATGAGCAGG
This sequence comes from Scyliorhinus torazame, assembly GCF_047496885.1. Classification (NCBI taxonomy): domain Eukaryota; kingdom Metazoa; phylum Chordata; class Chondrichthyes; order Carcharhiniformes; family Scyliorhinidae; genus Scyliorhinus; species Scyliorhinus torazame. The sequence continues at coordinate 31,725,704 of NC_092734.1, forward strand.
TTAGGTGGATTGGCCACGCTAAATTACCCCTTAATTGGAAAAAATGAATTGGGTACTCTAAATTTAAATAAAACAATCAAACAATGCACTAATCCTGTCGGTGATCAGATGTAGACCCAACTGACAAGTCAACAACACCGCAAGTACACGAGAAGGGGTAAAATCCAGGCCTGCCACAATTTCCTTGCGGTTTAGGGTTCTCAAAATTCATTTGCTCCTTCCTCAAAGTTGCTTTCCTAGTTTGAGTCTCAGCCACAAGAGTACAAGTTCCGTCTTCACTCGGAATAGACAGAAGCTGAAGCACTAAAACAAAGGCTCAATTACTGTCTTACACAACCTGGGAAAAAAACAGGAAACACCAAGTTATTTTAAAATGTAAAAGCGGGGATAGCTTGGCTCAGGTAATAGGGGTTAGCAAAAACAACTGGAGGAACAAGAAACTGTTTGTAAAAGAAAATCGTTCACGGGATGTGATTAAATACGAGAAAATCTGTTGCAATTACACACAGGCCCTGGAGTCAGAAGGCTGCGGGTTAAACAGAGTTCAGTAGCGAGTGTGTGCTACATTGCCAAAGATATAATCTTTTCCATTGAGATGTTAAACAGAGGACAAGATTGCCTGTCACTGGTTGGTTAAGCGGACATTAGAGACCCCATAGCATGACTGGAAGAGGTCTTTCCCCGTCTTGGCCAACATTCCTCTTTTAACAAACATTAGATGCAGTTATCTCTGTGGGGCTTTGCTGCAGTACATGGCAGAAGCAATTAATTCAACAGCCGTGTAATACTTGGGACATCCCATGGAAGTTAAAATGCTGTACAAATAGCAATTTTAAAAAAAGTTCAGATAGGCGACTGGTTGGGGGGGGGGGGGGGGGGGGGGGGGGGGGCGGTCCCGCAAACCACGTTCATATGTTTTGGTCTTGTCCAAAGCTGGAGGATTTCTGGAAGGAGGTGTTTAGGATAATCTCTAAAGTGGTGCACGTGAAACTGGACCCGGCCCTCGGGAGGCCATGTTCGGGTGTCGGAACAGCCGGGGTTGGAAACTGGCGCGGAGGCAGGTGTTGTAGCCTTCGCCTCGTTGATCGCTCGAAGGCGGATCCTGTTAGGGTGGAGATCACCCTCTCCACCCTGTGCCCTGGCGTGGTTTGGGGGGGGGGGGAATGCTTGAAAAGGTCAAATTTGAACGGAGGGGAAGGATAGAGGGGTTCTACAATTCATGGGCATTATTCATTATGCACTTTCGAGAATTGGATCACATCGAACATTAGTGGGGGGGTGGGAGGATTGGGGGGAGGGGGGACTGTATGTGTTAATGGTGACGATGGGTGATTCCAGATTCCTTTTTGTCATTTGTTTATGTTAACATGCGGGCCAATGTCTGGGGTTTGGTGGGAGGATGGAATTGTTGTTATTGATATGGGGATTGACATTACATTTGTTACTGATTATTGTTGGGTGTAAATTTAGGAGAAAATGTGAAAGAGAATAAAAAATATTTTTTTTAAAAAGGCGACTGGTGCTATTAATTACCCAAACATGTTGCAACTTAAGCTTGCAACGTTACTAGGCGGAGATAGAAAAAGGGCGGATGAGTGTGCATTTATGATTATATTTATCAAGACAGACATATTACACGAGCAACCAGAAGCAGGTGCCAGATAAACATACAATTGTGCTGTACAATTGTGTATTAGGATCTTGCTCCA